>NC_056749.1:636805335-637105335 GCF_019279795.1 Protopterus annectens
CTAAAAGTGGTGTTATGAGTTGGCTTTGAATTAAACACTACTGCTCCCTGTTGTCTGTCCACAACTACAAAACAAGAGCAAATGGTTTTGCATATGATGCTTATATAGAGGCAATTGTGCTCATTCCAAAAGTATAAAAAAATTACCATAATTAGTGTGTCTTTTATACCAGGAATGCAAGGCTGATTTTTATCCAGAAAAAAAATTAAATGGCTGGACAGTTGGCATCTTCTACTGTGAGCATCCTTGTAAAGCATTGGAGGACTTGGTAAGTGTATATTACAGAAGATAACCTGTTGTTGGAGCTGCTTTCTTTAAAAATTATTCAAATGAGAGTATGTTTTTCACATAAGCCTAGAAGCAGGTCACATTTTGTCACTGGATTATGATGCATCTTGCTCCCTAGTGCTGATTTGAGCTACCCTTTGAGTAACTTACTGCTTTAAGAATTACCCTTGCAGCAGTTATCTTTGAAAAATTTCATAAAGGTGTATGAATATACTTGCTGTTGAAATGATGGGTTCATGGTCGCAGTATAGGCTTCCACAACACATCCTCCATAGCACACGCTGCTAAAGTTAGTACAGAGATTAAGACTATGTATGAACTGTTAGCTGAATCCCCTAGCCTCCATTTCCTTACTGTTTGACTCAGTCACTTAACCAGACAGTGCTCCTGTGTGGAGTCTGAAAAGGTGCATGTGGGTTACTGCTTTATCCCAGTTAATAAGTATTCATTCTCTGAGATGTGAAAGCAGCTCCATTTTATCCAGCTGTGGTATCAGAGTTTACTTTAACCCTGCAATTTCTTTGTGTAGATCCTGTACAGTGTATAAAGTTGGATGATTCATGAGCATTGTATTGGGCTGTCACAATTCAGCAAGTAATGCAAATCTGCAAATGTGGCTCTCTGGTCTCAATTTAATATCTCCCAACAGGAACCCGTGCCTCTTATGTGCCCATCTCAAGTTGTCCTGAAATAAGTTAAATGTTCTGATCCCTCATTTAGGTCCTGGGACCCCTACTGTTCGTCATATACTTTTCAGAAGTAAAGCAAACACAGGAGGACTATGGCTAACCAAGTTTGCCGATGACTGCAAACTGGTAACCATAATTGACTCTCCGGCTGACACGGACATCCTCCAAAAGGGCCTTACTGAGATGGACACCTGGTGTCAAAGTCATGGCCTCAAGCCAAATGCCAAAAAATGCAGTCATCCCGTTTGGTGAAAAAGAAAACACCCACGAATTAGCACATAGGTGGCAGCCCCCTTAATACAGAAGAGGTAATAAGAGATCTGGGGACCCAGGTAGATAGTAATCTCTCCTTTGACAATCATATTGCCAAAGTAGTTAGGAAATCCTTCTTTGTGGCCCATCTAATTACTAAAGGGTTCGCATCTAGAAATAGAGGATCTGAAGTAGGAATGTTCATTTGTCTGCAACCTGTGGGTTACGGATCCGATATCGGATCCGAGATGGCAGCTTGTTTCAAGCTAATGGATCTGAGCTCCTAGCCCCTCCCTTCACCCATAATCCCCTGCTAACCCTCCATGACCTCAGATCTAGTTTGCCGCGCTTGTGATGGCTGGATCTTTTTGAGCTCTATCAGATAAATCAAAAAAAGTTAACTTTTTGAATTATTTCTTGTCAGGAAATATTTTTTTTGTTTAAAGTAATATTTGTATAGTGTGTCTGTTAGGTTCCTTAATTTTTTATTAATACCCTCCCTTCGCTGGTCGCTAGTGTGCGAGTGTTTGTTGTGTGTCTTTTGGGGCCTGTGTGTGTGTGTAGTTTTTCTTCTTTTTTAGTTAAAAAAAAAAAAAAAAAAAAAGGGAATGGCTGAGGCCCCAAAAGCCATATTTTCTAAATGTACTGAGTGTGGCCATAAGCTCTCCCCGGCTGATGGCCACACTCGGTGCGTTCGGTGCCTTGGGGTTGAACACCTCACCTCGGGCTGTACTATCTGTGCAGCGTTCAACCCCAGGGCACTGAAAGAACGGAGGTCGAAGCTGGTCCTGGCGGGACTTCTACCCCAGGATTCAGCTTCGGCCTCCGCTATTTCTGCTACTCCTGTGGCTCCATCACAGCCTGTGATGGTTGCCACTCCTGCCCCCCTGCCTCCGACTGGGACTCAAACTCCCGCTAAAGTGTTGGAGGACAGGGAGGCCAGGAGGAGAACAGAGGAGAAGCACAAGCGGCGGGCCGAGACCACCGTTTCGGCCCTGCCAGCTAAGCGGGCTTCTCCCTCCATTGCTTCTAGGGCTCCTCCTCCTTGGCTCCGATCCCCTTCTTTCTCCCCGGGGCCTGAGGAGGAGGAGACCCGATCTCTGTCGAGGTCATCGAGGCGGCATTCCAGGCCTGCCTCGGTGGCCTCTTTGAGATCTACATTCAGTTTATCTGATGCAGACTTGGACTGGATGATGCGAAGGTTCATCCAGGCCCAGCTGCAGATGGGAGTGCTCTTGCCTCCCTCCCCCCCTCAGGGGTGGGAGCTCGACACCTTTTTTCCACCCAATTGCTCCTTCTCCGACCCGCTACCCGGGTTCGGAGTGCTCGGAGCCGAGCAGCCTTGGAGCCGGGGGTGGGTCGGCGCCGACGGTACTTGGTACTTCGGATCCGACCTCTCGGAGCCGTGGTCCGAGCTTCGGATCTGGGGGATTCAGTGTGCCTTCGGCTCCATCCAGGTCGGAGCGCACTGGTCCCTCGGATCCGACAGTCTCGGCGCCGGCTCCGATCCCTTCATCGGATCCGATTGGGAGCCGACTTTCGGATCCATTGGAGAGTGGCTCTCCCTCGGCATTCGATGTTGTGGAGAGGGCTCTGTTGAGAGCATCCGGACCCCCGGTCCTTGCATCGACTCCTCCCTGCACTCCCTCTCTGCTGGGCCAGGCTTCCATCACCCGGCCAAAGGGACAGCCTGCTTCGATGTCACAGATAGTTCCATTGGAACAAGATGTTGCTGGCGAGGCCTCCTCGGACAGTCCCCCCGAGGAAGCTCCCCGCAAGCATAAGTGCAAAAGGAGGCACGTGGACTCCCTGAGTCCTTAACCGAGGACACTGACTTGGAGGAAGGGGAAGGCTCCCCAAGATCACCCCCTGAGGATGTCTCCTTTGGAGACATCATGGAGATGCTAAGAATCAGAGGTGGGTGGTCTGCCCCCAAGTCTTCCTCTGACGAGTCTGTGTTTCTGGAGGCATTCGAGGCAGGCCCGTCTACCTCCTGGGTGTCCCCTCCAGCCGATCCCCTGGTGGACCTTATTACCACCAGGGCATGGAAGGATCCGGACACCGTGGAGCCAGTACCCAAACGACCGGATAGGATTCTTAGCCCCCACTCAGACCGGTCTCATTGGAGTAAGGGCCCCCTTGTAGATGCCATGTTGATGGCGGCAGCCACAAAGAGGGAATTGGCTCAGGAGAGTCCCTCAGTCCATCCACCGAGCAAAGAGTCCCGTTTGATGGATCGCTTAGGGAAGCGAGTCTTTAGTTCAGCGACCTTCTCAGTAAGGTCTCTGAACTATATGGCACATGTCATCAGGATGCAGCGGGATCTTATCAAAGAAAACGCTGCATCCCCCCCTGAGTCCATGTCGGAGGAGGATAAACAATTGTACTCCACCCGAATGGCCACTCTGAGATCTATTTCTAACACCTCTATGCGGCTATTGTCCCACGCCACAGAGGGAGCCGCTAGGGCCAGTGGAGCAGGCCTAGTCATGAGACGTCAGGCCTGGCTCCATCATTGCGACTTTACGGAGACCTTTAAAGCGTCCTTCGCGAACGCCCCCTTTGATGGTTCTGCCCTTTTTGGCAAAACAGATCGCGAGACGCTTGTCCAGAGCGAGAAGGACAGGAAGACGTTGTCTGCCGTCGGAGTCGGCTTCTCTGCTCCCCAGCGGTCCTTTTTAAGGAACTACAAGGGTCAGAAGAAGATGTGGTTCTGAAAATCACAACATTCCCAACCATCTCCGGACAACCAGTCCTACCGTGGCAGAGGTGGACAGGGAGGACGTCGCCCTATGGGCAGAGGGGCTCCGAGAAATTTCGGGTCCAGAGAACCTTTCTCTGAACGGCCCGCGCAGCAGCCCTGAGGGGTTGCCTGGCTGCTCCACTCTGGAGGCAGTCGGGGGGGCGTTTTTCGAAGCATCTAGCGGCATGGGAGTCCATCACAACAGACTGCTGGGTGCTTCGCATCATATCCAGAGGGTACAAAATACCAGTTCTCCATGTCCCCCAATCCAAGAACCTCCCCGATGTACCACCCGATCACAGGGAGGCCGCAGCCGCAGAAATACAGCAGCTGCTAAGAAAAAGAGCCATCCAGCCCGTCCCCCAAGACCAGCTCGGATTAGGGTTCTACTCCAGGTTCTTTTTGGTGCCAAAAAAGACGGGGGATCTGAGACCCATCCTAGACCTTTCCCGCTTGAACCTGTCAGTAACCAAGGAAAAATTCCGAATGGTCACTCTTCAATCTATCCTCCCCCTTCTGAGGGAGAACGATTGGATGTGCTCTATAGACCTCAAGGATGCGTATTACCACATCTTAATGGACAAACGATCCAGGAGGTTCCTTCGCTTCCGGCTGGGAGCCAGTCACTACCAGTTCAGGGTCCTTCCCTTTGGCCTCACCACAGCCCCCCGGGTGTTCACCAAAGTGTTAGCAGTGATTGCGGCCCACCTGAGACTCCAGGGAATTCAGGTCTTCCCGTACCTGGACGACTGGCTCCTGACCGCACCAACAAGGCATCTACTTTGCTCAGCCAGAGACTTCTTTCTCCATCTAGCCCCACAACTAGGCATTGCTATCAATGTCGGCAAATCCCTACTGGCTCCAACACAGATCATAGAATTTATAGGTGCCAGAATAAACACTACAGATTTGCGAGCCTTCCTAACTGCGGAGAGAATCAGAAATCTTCAACTTCATGTGCGGGCTATCCTTCATTCAGAGGCTTCACCAGCGGAACTGATCCTGAGGGCACTAGGCTCCATGGCAGCAGCGATTACACTCCTTCCACGCGCCCGTTTGAACATGCGAGTCCTGCAATGGACTCTGTTAGTGCAATGGTCCTTCCTATCCCTCTCTGTCCACCATCCCATTGCTATCAGCAAGGCTTGCAGAAGGGTGTTACTATGGTGGCTCCAAGCATCAAACTTCCATACGGGCCATCCCTTCTGCACCTCTCCCCCCATCGCCACGGTGACCACGGACGCTTCCCGCCTCGGGTGGGGGGGCATTACTCAGGCAGGACAGTCCAAGGCACGTGGAACAATACAGAGACTCCCCTGCATATCAACGTTCTGGAGATGAGAGCGGTGCTGTTAGCGTTGCAAGCACTTCAGAGCTTCCTCCCCGCAGGAACGATTGCAATTCACTCGGACAACATGTCAGTGGTCTGGTATATCAACAAACAGGGGGGAACCAGATCTTATCCTCTTTGCCGCGAAGCCATGAGAGTGTGGGAATGGGCGATCTCCACCAACCGCTTTCTGATTGCAACGCACATTCCGGGGAGGACCAACATCCTAGCGGACAAGCCCAGCCACACCCTTCTTACCCCCTATGAGTGGTCTCTCAATCCTCTAGTAGCGAAGCAGATATTCGCAACATGGGGGCAACCCTGCTGCGATCTTTTTGCATCTCCATCAAACGCCAAATGCGACAATTTCTTCGCTCTAATCCCCCCACCAGGGGAATCTCCAAGAGACGCTCTGGTGCATGCTTGGCCACCCGGTCTACTCTATGCCTATCCTCCTCTTCCAATGATGATACAACTCTTACAGAAAGCCTCGCGGTTGGGGAGCAAAATGATTCTCATTGCCCCATTCTGGCCTCGACAAATTTGGTTCCCTTACCTGTGGTCTCACCTTGTGAATCACCCTTGGATTCTAGATCCCATCCCGGATCTCATCTCCCATCCATTGGACTTGCCAACTCCAAACCTGGACAATCTGAAACTGACAGCTTGGTTGCTCCAGTTCCACTCCTAGTTAGGACTCACGGTATCTCTTCACCAGTCAAAGCCATCCTCGTGGCAGCACATAAGCCCTCCACCAGGAAGGTATATCACAGCAAATGGAAACGTTTTTCCATCTGGGCGGAGCGCCGAGAGCTAGATCCCTTTACGGCTCCTCTTCCATCCATTTTAGACTTCCTAACTGAACTCTTTCAAGAAGGTGCTAGTTGTTCAACTGTCAAAGTGCAATTGGCAGCCATTTCTCATTATCATGTGGGACATGATACAGGACCCTTGATGTCAGCCAAATTGTGTAAAACCTTTCTCAAGGGTACCTTTTTACTTAGACCTCTTGTAAAAGAAGCCGTACCCCCATGGGATCTTACTTTAGTTCTTCAATCCTTGACTGCTCCACCCTTTGAACCCGCTGCTTCAGTAGACCTCAAATTCTTGTCATGGAAAACGGCATTCCTTGTAGCCATTACTTCAGCGAAAAGAGTGTCAGAACTTCAGGCTCTTTCTGTAAAACCTCCATACCTGATTTTTCACCCTGATAGTGTACCTCCCGGTTTTCTTCCCTGAATATCAAAATAAGGGTGAATACAAGCTGCACTCATTGGATGTTCATAGGCAGCTTCGTTTTTATACCCATAGGACGGCTGGCCATAGACAAACCGACCAGCTGTTCGTTTCCTTTGCCAAAGTTAACTTGGAGAAAGCTATCTCTAAAGTATCTTTATCTCGCTGGATTTCCCAATGTATCCTGCTAGCTTATCAAGCCTTGGGTAGACCCGCACCAGAAGGAGTTCGTGCTCATTCCACTCGCTCCATTTCTACTTCTGCGGCTTTCAAGTCTAGAGTTCCTTTGGATGATATTTGTTCTGCAGCCACTTGGGCTTCATCTCATACCTTTATCAACCACTACAAGCTAGACCTGCTTTCTAGAGGGAGAGCATCCTTTGGCTCTGCGGTGCTTCGTAATATCCTTCCATGATGGCCACCCAGGGTGCAGGTAGCTGGGGACTCTGTCCTACAGGTTGCAGACAAATGAACATTCCTACTTCAGATTTAGAAGTTATGTACTCACCATAACGTTCCATCTGAGTAGGTAGTTCATTTGTCTGCAACCATCCCCCCCCTCCTTCCCCCTGACCTTCTGGGATCTATTAGTTTTTTTTAGGTATCCTTTCTTGGATATATATGGAGAGGCAAACTCGATCTGAGGTCATGGAGGGTTAGCAGGGGATTATGGGTGAAGGGAGGGGCTAGGAGCTCAGATCTATTAGCTTGAAACAAGTTGCCGGCTCAGATCCGATATCGGATCCGTAACCCACAGGTTGCAGACAAATGAACTACCTACTCAGATGGAACGTTATGGTGAGTACATAACTTCTAATTATAGTGCCACTTTACTCGTCACTCATTAGACCCATCATAGAGTACAATGCCCCATTTGGGATGTACCTCACAAGACACTTCCAACAGCTGGAAAGACCACAAAAGTATTTCACCAAGAGGATTACTGGTCTCAAACATATGTCCTATGCAGCCCGACTGAAAAAACTCTGGCTGTACTCCGTGGCATATCGCTTACTCAGAGGTGATCTCTGTCTGACTTAAAGCCATGTCCAACTCAGAATTTATGGACATGCTCCACCTAAAGAAATCCAAGTCACTGCGAGCCATGTGCTCTAGTGAGCCAAACCTCGCCACAACAATAAATAGAACATGCTGGAGGGATAGATTCCTGTCACAGAGACTCTCCATGCTTTGGAACAGAATTCCAAATTACATCAGGCAGAGCCCCTCACTAATACTAAAGAGAAACCTTGACGAGTGGATGGGTAACAGAAAATACACGCCTGGGATCACTTCATTGGCTCTGCTTGATAGAGGATCAGTTAATTAATCAATGGGTCGGCGAAAGCCGACACACTCTGGCTAGGCTTATAAATGCCCTCGGGCAGATAGCCTAGTACCTACCTATGAACCTATGCTCCTCCTATGAACTTATGCTCCTCCTCTAATTCTTTGCTTGTCCTAAGACAGTTCTTCAGTATTAGGACTGGTAATCATTCCCAGGTCATCTGGGTCGTAGTCAGAGCTCTGTCCTTTTCTGCCATGAAGCAGACTATTTCTCCATTTTGGCACCTCATCCAACTCTTGCGGAGACTGAATGTGAAGGTACTCTGTTCACATTACAAGCCATTCCTTCCAGGTCACCCTAGTTGACTAAGCTGGTCTGTAGAGGACCTGGTGCTTGGATATCCTGGATGTCTTACCAGAACTTATGTAATGTGCATAGTTGTTGGCTTATTCTAAGAGAATAGACGATTCAGAATATTTTTTAGTATTGACCGTAATGTTGCATCGCTCACATAGAGAAGTAATGAGCTCTGCTGTGGACTTCTGGAAGTATGAATAGCTGCCTTTGGCTAGTTCCCAGGTGTACGGAATTATACTGCAATAACTCTTCTGTTCGAATATCTACTGTTAGTTATCCTTACACAGCTACATGCCTTCTGCAGCTTTAGTTTAAAAACCTGTTCTAGGCATTCCAAGAGCTCAGATCTTTTTGGTTTTGCATATAATTGTTTAGACATTTAAGCAGTAGATCCAGTATATTTGATAGAAATAAGGAAGGGATTCTACTTGAGGATTTTTTTGGCTCCATAGAAAGCAGTTGCTACATCTCACAGGCTTGTATGATCAAAATGAAAAAACATAGGTGGCAGGCATTTGCCCTGAAATGCAAGGAACAACACACGTGATAAGGCGAAGAGTATTCTAACATGGAGTTTTGTTAATTTCAGGATCATGAGTGAGCCAACGTGTAAAAA
The DNA here is from genome assembly GCF_019279795.1 of Protopterus annectens. Classification (NCBI taxonomy): domain Eukaryota; kingdom Metazoa; phylum Chordata; order Ceratodontiformes; family Protopteridae; genus Protopterus; species Protopterus annectens. The sequence goes on from NC_056749.1 coordinate 636,814,135, forward strand.
AGCAAGTGCAATAGTGATTGTGGTACTTTATTTTGGGAAGAGTCCAGTTGTGCTTACTCTGATCAGTTGACCACATAATGGCAGGAACATCAGCTCTTGGAGTGTGAATGTTGATCTGCCATTGATTTCCTTTGCCCCTGTTGGGCTGCTGCTAAGAAATGAAGGGATGGTGTGATCAAGTTGGGGGGGGGGGTGCTGTTGGCAGGATAGAGAGAATATAGTAGTATATTCTAGGAAAGTGCTAATGGGATGAATGGCTTTGTAAGGTTGTTTGCAGGACTTAAGTATGATATTTATTTTTTCACGTTTTATTGGCCTCTGGTGAATTTGTTGTGCAGGATTTGCTATTAGCAGAAAGACATATTATAGAAGGCAACAGGAAGACAGTACCAGTGGAGTTTTTGGAACTGATTACAACGCATTGTCATGACTGTATAAACAGGTAAGATTGCCTGTTTTGTTAAGAGGGTGTTAAGGAAGTTGAAGGCTGGCAGCACTGCCCATTGTTTGTGTGGGGGAGGGGGGATTGTAGTAAGCATTTGTAGCTGTGTTTGGAGACTGATTTTATTTCTGGTAGTGTCCAGCTTTCTTTTCAGTCTTTAAAAAAAAAAAAAAAAAAAGTAAGGAAAATTGTCTGATTAAGGGGCAAAGATACAAAGCTAGATTGTATTATTGCTCATAATAGAAATTGTTGCTGCTGGTAAATGCCCTGTAGAGCTTGAGAGATTCAGTTATTGAATGCTGGATTTAGGTAAAAATGTGCAGCTGTATGGATGTTACTGCCCTAAATGTAAATGTTGTGTGTCTATTTAACAGTAGCAATATGTTTATTTAAAAAAACTTTTAAACAAAAACCTTTACAAAGTTCAGACTGTTCTGTCATCAGACTGGTACTTGTTCTTATCCCTTTTGCAGACCAGCCATGATTATTTGGAACTGACAATTCATATGAAATTGACTCCTAATACTATTTATATTCCAGGTTAAGCGGATATAGACAAACCACTTTAAGCAGAGCAATATCAATCTTTGTCTAAAAAGGTATTGTCATCAAATAGAAGGCATTAAGGCATTGTTTGCCACTTCTCTGAACTAGCTGCTTCCTCTGTTTTGCTTCAGGCTACCCTGCGACAAGTACACATGGGATCAGTGCCGTTTTGCATCAATTGGAGTCAGATTGCTGTAATTTCCTCCAATATTTTTTGCCCCAAAATTGCTTCTAAAAGGAAAAAGGCAATCTTATTCTCATAGCTCCAAGCTGGCCAAGGTATCCATAGATGCTCAGCATTAGATCACTGCTGTACTAGCCATGGCTAAATGGTTTATATTCTGCCCTAGGATGCAACAACTGGGCAACTTCCAGAGTTTAAGGGCACCTTCCAATATGCACAAGAACAGTGACCTGTTAAGTAGGGCTGTCTTGGGCATCAAGCCCACTGAAGAGTGCTCTTTGGGGAGCTTTTGTGTATTGATGGTCTGTCGATGTTTTTCCATTGCTGAGAACACAGCCACCCCCCCCCCCCCCCGAAACAGTCCTTTTGTTACAAAAATGATTTTGTTTTGTTAGGAATTAACTTTTTTGGTCTGTTACGTGACATTTGTCAGTTAAAAATGTGTTGCTCTTTTATTAGTTTTAAACTTTTGTTTTTGTAGGTTTACATAAATTTTTATTGGTAAGTGTTGTACATTTTAGGGGTTGGGGCAATGGTGTGGTGGTTGTCATGATTTTCTTTTATTTTTTTTTTTTTTTTTTGTGTGTGTGGTGAAAACACTACACTTTTTGATACTTGCCATTTATTAACTGCTGCTGTCTTCCTTACCCGAGTTTCAGGCATCTTTCTCAGCTTTACCATGGAACTGCTTAGCAGTTCCTTGGATCTTCCTCCAGTCATGAAAAAAGGCCATTTTTCAGGCAGCCTTTTTCTTTTCAGTGAGCTGCTGCTTTGCCTCAGCAGAACATGGGTGACCTTTTTAGTAGATAGACTGCTAATCTCCCTTGCTTTCCTCTGGTGTAGACCCTTCAGCCACCATTGGCTGGTGATTGAACACATCCTCTATGGCTACTGGTGTCCCTGGTGGACATGGGAGAACCACTTTTGTCGATCTTGGAGGAAGGATTGGGAAATCTTCCCTGCCTACCTAGACTAAAATGCTTGCTCCCTGGGGAGATGTCTCAGACAGGTCTGTCTGCTGCTCTGGATATTCCTGTTAAAAGGAAGTAGAAAGTTAAATGTTTTTCTTCCCTTGCTCTTTTATCCTAGATGGGAAAGACTTGTTGAACTTGCCTCAGGGCTTAGTTCAGGCTCTTAACTCTTCTCATTATGTGTCTTCTGGTAAGAAAAGAAGGAATTCTTTAGTTTCTGAAGATTCCCAGTGTTGTGAGCAGGGAATAGATTTTGATGGAATAAATTCTGTTTCTCCTCTGAAAATTGATTCGGACTCTGGGGAGTATTTATTCTGATTTTTCCTTAGAATAGTTTTCTTCTGAAACAGTGTCTAGCATGATCCAACATTTTTGTTTTAGCAGGAAAGAAATGACATTCCAGTCTCTCTGAAAAAATGATTAATTGCAACAAATGAAATGTCCTCAGCCAACTGCTATTCTGCTTGTTCTAGCCCTGGAAGATGATGATACAACCTGCAAAAGTGTGTGTTAGCCAGCCTGCAGACCCTGACAAGTACATTGCTTAAAGTTTTCTCAAGCTTACCAGTATTTGTTTTCTAAGCCTTGATCTGATCCTGCAGTCATTTCTTGTTTAATCCTTCAGCTAACTATTTGCTAAATGCTAATCCATCCCCTTCTGACAAGGTTTAAAAAACTTTTGATAGATTTGGGAAGAGTAGAGTCCTCTGCCACTCTTGATTTTTAGGACTCTTAATTGTCACTTGCATATTTGCTTGCTTTTGAAAATGAACATACCTGCTACCTTTACATCTTCTAAAGGCAAATCTTTAAATGAACTTATTACTTCTGTTTTTCAAGTAACTGCGGCCGCGGTGGTGCAGCGGTTAGCATTGCTGCCTCACAGCAAGAGGTTCTCCGATTCGATCCTCGGCTGGGGTGCTTTCTGTGCGGAGTATGCATGTCCTCCCTGTGGTCGCGTGGGTTTCCTGCAGGTGCTGTGGTTTCCTCCCACATCCCAAAGACATGCTGTAGGTTGATTGGACACTAAATTGGCCCTAGGCGTGAGTGTATGCGTGTGTGTGTGTGTGCCTTCTGTGGAAGATTGGGTGCCAGGCTGGCAACTCGACACCGTAAAACTCCACTGCCAATCATGAGCGGACACATGATCCGCTGTAGTGACCCCTAACCGGGAAAAGCCAAAAGAAGAAGAAGACAACGACTTCTGTTTTTCAAGTAATCATACATTCTTTGAAGTGTGCGTATGACTTGGCTGATGCCTCTTGGAGATCTGTAGCTAGTGAGTTTGTCAAGAGAATGTTTGCATTATTACAGTCTGAAAACTTGCTTGAAGGTGTTGAAGCTGAAATTTTGAATTCTTCCCTTGATATGGTCGTGGTATTTGGACTATCTGGTGATGAGGTCCTGAAAAACCATGATGTGAGAAGGAAATTGAAGGGGTGGCTCAAACTTGGAGAAGGAAGGCTGAAAAATTAACAATTTCATCCCTAACTCAGGGTCCTTTTATAAAATACTAAATAAGCAGTCTCAGTAAATATCTGTCAAGTAGACATTCAAAAATCAATGACAAGAAAGCTCCAAAAATGAAGGGGGTAAGGGAGCCTTCCAGAAGCGAGGGCAGTCCAAGTCAGAATCACAGTATTCAAATGGTGGACCCCCCCCACCTTTCCCATCCTGCAATCCTTTGAGAATTCTTCAGGGTCTGTGTCTTCATATTGCTCTAGCAACTGATAGCCTCAGACAAATGGGTTCAGAGAGTGATCCTTCAGGGTACAGATGGCAGTGGGAGTCCCCACCCTCCTTTTCAAGTGATTCCTCTTCATCCACGAGATCATACTTAATTTTTCACTGTTGTCATTCAGCATCTGCTGGCTCAAGGGGTAATGGAGGCTATCCCTCTTTCCCTGTCAGGGAACGGTATTTATTCATAAATGCTTCTAGTACCAAAGAAAGACTATTTGTGTAGACCAGTCCTAGATCTTTCCTTTCTGTTTGTGAAAGTCCCAAAGTAATCACAATTTTTTTCTCTTCTGCCTCCTGTCTGTTTCTTGTTGACTCTAGATTTAAGGAATGTTTATCTTGTTCCTATAGCCACAGGTGTCAGACTTTTTTTTAAAGCTTGTATATGTCTGGATTACACTTTTGGTTCTCTGCATTACCCTTTCGGTTGTCCATTGCTCCATGCGTGTTCTTGAAGTGTCTAGCTCCAGTGATGGTTTTCTGCAGACTGCATGGTAGTCATATTTTCCTTATTAGATGACTTGCTTATCTTTGCAGTCTTTTTCAAAAGTGTTACAAATCTCTCACTTGGGTAATTGATCTCCCTCACAGACTTTGTATCCAGGAGAACATTCAGAAGTCTTGCCTTACTTTTTCCCATAGGATTGTGTCCCTGGGGTGTCTCCCAGATACTTCAGTTCAAAGAGCTTTTCTTCCACTGCAAGAGATGGATGTAAATCTTTTCCTGAGTTTTTCTACTAAGTCCAGAACTTTTGCAAGGGAATTTTCCAGACTATTAGATTCATGGCATATGTGATTCTCATGATTCCTCTTGACAGAGACTACATGAGAAATATTCAGTGGTACGTAAAATCTGTATGATCCTAACATCAGTAACTACTTCTGGGCAAGTATCAAGGTATAATTTGCTAGAGCCTTGGCTTCTTTGATGACTTATTGGAAAGGGTGGACTCAAGTATTTTAGAGGAAGCAGCATAATTCTCTACATACTTTTTGTCAAACATTGCAAACCTTTAGGCCCAGGACAGCTTTTACTAGGACTGTTCTCCAGATGCTCCTGAATCCTATCCTTCCTCCTCATGGGTTGGATAGACTTTTTGGCAATCAACCTATATGGCCTAAAGGCTGCTGTAGCTGCAAGAATGATGGATATAGTACAGTTGCGTAAGTTGCACTTAACCGTAACAGTAGATGTTAGAATTCCTCTCTGCTGCAGTAGCAGCACTCCCCATCCCATTGTGTGTGTCTTTAGTTACTGGTTGGGATATAAAACTTTTTTGATAGTATTAGTCATTCTGAAATTCAAAAATATATGCTCCTTTTCTCCTAATGGTCAAGAAAGTCCTAAAGAAATTTCCACTCTTAATGCTGATTTTCTTTCTACGGGTCTGTTTGAGAGGGAAACAGAGCTTTTAGAAGCTTTCTGGTTGGCTGTTGTGTCCTAGGCAGGATACAACACACACAGCCTAAAGACCAATAGAGCAGTGAAGAATTCCAACTCTTGTGGGTATGTGCAACTTGCACAACTGTACAGTACTTTGTTTTGTTTGTAGTGAGTAGACACTGCAGTAGTAATGAAATGCGCTCAACTGCTATTAAGTAAAAGAATAAAAGGTGTCTCCTATCCAGAGACCAGTATTGTGTGGAACATGTAATTTTTATGGTTTTCATTCTTCGGGGGGGGGGGGGGCTCATGACTAGGGCTACATTAATCAGGTTTGAAGTCCACATTAATACATGTACCATAGTTCAAAACAGGGATTCCGAAGACTGTTTTCTTAAATGCTAAAAGAAGGGATTCCCTGTAAATGTCAGATTTAAATATGTCCATCCAGTTGTTGGTGTCCAGCATCCAAAGGTCCAATACATGGGTTCTTTTCCACCATACTTTCTAAACATTACAGGTGAATAAAACTGTCATATGGCATATATCCAATAAGAATCTCTTCGTCCAGCTATGCCAGGAGGGTGATTGCATCTTTAGACTATATACCTTTTGCTAGTCTGTATTCTGTTATATAAATCCAGGTAGCAGGTACTTTGTGCAAGAAGGTTATCATTACTCTCAAATGGAAGCTGATTCCACAGGGTATTTAATCATCCTTCACAGGTGTCTGGTGTCCCAGACGTGAACCTGTCATCAAATCACATATTTTGTCCTGTCATTTTAAAAGCCGGAGTTGTTTTTTCAACTTTCCGTAGATTTGCAGCTCATTGTATGCCTTCTGAATTGCCTTTACCTCACAGTATACTATTCAGGCAAAAACAGAGCAAGGCCAGTATAATATTTTGATTGCTGCCTTGACCAAGATTACCACATTTTTCACAGTAGATTACCTTCATTTTTCTTACTCCGTGCACATCTTTACTGACCCAGAAGGGTAACTTGATGCCTCCCAGTCCGATACCTGCCTGTAAGATTGACTTGATTGCTAATAACTTTTTTTACTTTGCATTATTTTAAATGTCATAAATGGAGTGAAAGACCTAATGTGGCAGTTTCTTGTATATAAAATCAAAACATTTCCTTCATTTATGTCAGATGGTCCGAATTCTTTGCATTACCTGATACTAAGATTGCTGTACAATCTAAATTCTTAGATTCAGAATTCATTCATAGTTCAGCAGCCCCTGGTTATGTAGACGTTGACCTGCAGTGAGCAGTATTACCTTTTGTTAAGCTTTAACAGGAGTTGTCAGACCACCAAGAGTGTATGTACCTTCCCCTTTGATTTTTGTCTACATATATATATATATATATATATATATATATATATATTTTTTTTTTTTTGGTTGGATAAAGCTGAACCTACCAATTAACTCTCTGTTATAGTAATTCAAGATGTTTCTCATAGAAAAGCACCTTTCTTTGCTGCTGTCTGCCATCATTTTATTTTACAAGTTGTAATTGTATTTCAAGAAATGAGTATGGACTGGAAGGTAATCTTTTATGACAAAAATTGTATTAGTACTGTTTCGGAGCATTCATGCCACATGTCTACCTAGTTACTAGAATAAGTGCTAACCTTGTATGTACTGGATGGACACGAGCAATTTAAATGTCACAGTAGAAGTGCTAGGGAATACAAAAAAGGGTGACCATCTTTTCTGTAATTGAGGAAAAGGAATGGTGGCCTACTAGCCAATGAACACTCAAATATTTGGACCACAGAAGTCAGGGTTGACAGGCAAAAACAAAATATTGTATCAGCAGCTGTCAAAATTACTGACCATTTTGATTACTGTTTAATAAGGCTATACACATTTTAAATTCAAAACTTCCTGCCTTTTTTCATAAGTCAAAGTCAAGGTGTTCCATTGTCCACTTTCATGAATTTAATTTCCTTGACATTCTGCATTTTACCAGGTTTGGAATTATTCAGCTCTACTGCCCATTAACAATTGAGAAAGTAGTAGCTTTCCAGTCTGACATGAAGTGAAGACATCCTAAACAGCAGCTATGTCCTTAAAGAATCTGTTGTGGTGCAATAAAGAATGGCATCCCGTCAGTACCTGATATTTAGATCATAGCAACGTGCAGAAAACTGAAGTCAGCGTTAACTCAATGTTTTTGAACATTTCACTTGATTAGTTTTTAGTCCCTTTTTTATGAGTTGGAGTAACCATTACGCCGTTTTCCAGTCATCTGCTAGTCATCCCTGGTTTAATGACTTATTCAGTGTTGCATACTTTTGTAAGGCTTGTGCACCATTTGAAATACTCCCATATCTTCTGTTTCTCTAACAACTGAGATAGTTAAGCATTGTATTACAACAGTTTTGCTAACTATTAAACTAATCATTATTTTGTCCCCTTTTCTGCTGTATTCTGCTTATGATACACAGTAGACAGTTCACTTTATTCTTACGAATGTACTGGTATTTTTCTAAATAGTTCACTCTAGCTCTTTTATTGCTTTAAAACCACAGAAGAGCAAATGCCTTATTGTTGATGTCTGCTTATAATGAGCTTGCATCTCATTGCATTTTCCTTGTATACCTGTTGACAGCGTGAGTCCTTACATCCACTTATTTTACAACTGTTCTCTTGTAGTGATGGAAGCAGTTATATTTTTTTTTCTTCAAACTTGCTACAAATTTCACAACTGGCATTTAAATGCTCCATGCAGAGAGGGAATTTGGGTCTACTTATATGGAATTCTGAGGCCTTTTCACCAGTGCTGAGAAGTTTTTTCTACCGACACCAGAAAAAGCAAACCGATGTTTAAGCACAGCTAGTATTAAAGGACAGTGGACCACGGAAAAACTACTCCTAATTCTGAAATGACTTGAATGCACCACAACAAAATGGAGACTTAAAAAAGGAGGAGGAAGTAAAGTTTTGTCCCGTCAGTGATGCTCAAAAAACACAAAAAATTAAATGTGACTTGAATACCACAAAATATAATGCAAAGAATTGAAAAAGGCAGACCAAAGACTTCTAGAGGCACAGTGAATGAGTCTGGGAGCAATACTTGATGCTACCAATACATGGCAAGAAAAAGTGGAGCATTATGGAACTGATGGAGAGTGGGGAGATTTGAGCCTGGGAGGATCTAAAGTACTGAGTGATTTTTGCCTGCAGCCACCTACTTTTGACGTAAACAGACTTGGCTCATGAAGATATAACATTATGGTAAGCAGATAACTTTTGATCCGATATTGTTAATCCTCGTTCATTCCTTACGCATGGGTATCTGTTCCGAGCTCGGAACTGAGCCGGCCATTTTCCAAGCTCGCGTCAGCTTCAAACTCTCGAGCTAAACTCTTACCCACAATCCTCCTCTCCCTGTTACCTCAGATTTCGTTTGCCACGTTGCCATTCGGTCGTGTCAAGCTACTTCTCTTGAGCTAAGTCAATTGTTTAATTGCTTTACAAATTATTTTTCTGTTAGAAAAGTTCATATTTTATTATCTCTTACCCTGTCCCATCTAGCGTTCATATTTTCTTCAGGTTTTTCTGCTTTTCTTTACTACTTTTACCACAAGGTATTCTCTCTCTACCATCATTGGTAATCTTCTTCCCTTTTCTCTCTCGTACCTTCGGGTACTCTCTTGTACCATTGTTGGTACTTTTCTATTAATTAATTTGCTGTCATGGCAGATAAAAAAGGTAGTCTGGGGTTTAAGTGGTGTTCTGATTGTGGACACAAACTGCCTACTTCTGATGCACACTCTTTGTGTGTTTGTTTGGGAGCTTCCCATTTGTCTATTGACCCACCCTGTACTATTTGTGAGAACTTTTCTAATAGAACATTGTTGGAAAGGAAAAACAAGCTGATACTGAAGGGACTTCTAAAATCTCCCTTTTCAGAGGCTATTTCTGGGTCGGAGGTCTTATCCCCTCCTAGAGCCCATAAGAAAATGGATGTTCCTACTAAGGCTAAATCTTTGCCTTCGTCCCCGGCTGGGGACTCCTGCCAACCAAAACCTAAAAAGGCTAAAGTTTCAGCTCCGGAGCTCTGTCAGCCCCAGTGCTTTCGGTGCCTAGACCTTCAGCACAGAGGCCTTCGGCTCCACTAGTGATTTCAGCTGAGTCTTCTCCTGCAGCCTTCTATATATCAGCACCAAGGGACTCCTTGGTTCAGACAGTTACCACTGTATGGGCACCGACCGTTCAGTCGGTGCAGACCTTGACCGCGTCGGCTCAGAGATCTTCCTCGGAACATATGCCTTTATTGTTGACTCCAGTTTTGATGGTTCCAGCTTCGGCACCGACGGCCACTTCGGCACCAATCCCTGTGTCGGTGCAGACAATGACCTCTGCACTGATGACTTTGGTGCAGACAGCAGTAGTCCAGTCTCTCTCGGCACCATTGTCCTCGGTGCGGTCAGATGTGATGGGCACTGAGTCTGCCTCTTATGTGGACAAGCCTGTTTCTCCCTCAGTCTCCATGAGGTCCACTAGAAACCTTTCCGAACATGTGTTGTGTCTTGTGGACCAGGTACTCTTGGCCAGAGAGGTATCCCACCCCTCAGGAACAATCCTTCCTTGGGAGGTGATCACCCATCTCCAAAGACCCCTTCTTATTCTCCTTCTATATTGCCTCTGAAGTCTATGGATATAGCAGAGTCTTCCACTTCTGCAGTTCCCTTTATGGATCTCACTAAGGAACCGCAGTTGCCTTCATGGCAGGAAAGGTTTGCTATGACCCAGGATGTCAGCTGTGACACACATAGCTTGCTGCTTCACAGCCATCCAGGGACTCCGGGTCAGCAGGCTGAGCCACTTAGGGGAGGGGAGACCCCTGTCCTAGACATACACTCGTCTTCGGGTGGACCAGCCTTCCAACTGATGGAGAAGGCTTTCGCTGTTGCTGGCGATAACCGGACTGTCTATACCTCCGCCCTCCTATGGTACACTGGTTTCACAAGTCGCATCTAGCGGACACCGGGTACAAGGGCTGCAGGACATATTCCCTCAGGAATCCCCTTTTCCATTGCTTCTCCAGCTTCTCCCGCTGAGGAGGTCCACCGGAAAAGTTTGTGTAAGAGGAAGCACATGGACTCCACAGAGGAGTCCCTCACCGAAGACACAGATTTCGATGAGGGGGAAGGATCCCCTCGATCACCCTCTGAGGTATCCTTTGGTGATATCCTCAAAATACTGAAACAGAGAGGTGACTGGGAGTCCTCTAATCCGACCTCTGAGGAATCTGTGTTCCTGCAGGCCTTTCGCACCTGGCCCCCTACCTCCTGGGTTATTCCACCTGCCGGTGAACTTGTCTGGCTTATCGTGCAGCGTGCTTGGAAGGCTCCTGATACCGTCAAAGCAATTCCCCAGAGGCCATATAAGATCTTGTCCCCTCCTGCTTCAGATCCCCATTGGTCCAAAGGTCTTCCTGTGGATGCTTTGGTGGGGGCAGCTGCAACAAAAAAGGATCTGGCAGAAGAAGAAACCCAGGCTGTCGATCCACCTAACAGAGAGTCCCGGGCCCTGGACAGGATAGGGAAGCGCACCTTTGCTTCAGTGACCTTTGCTATCAGGTCCCTGAATTATATGGACATTTTACCAGGCTTCAAAGGGATCTGGTTTCTGAGCTCTCTGAAACCTAGGCTGGTGTCGTGTCTGATGAGGTCCGTGACGTGGCCTCTCAGCTGGCCACCATTGAGTCTATAATCTAACTCCTCTATGCGACTGATATCTCACGCATCAGAAGGAGCGGCTAGAGCAGCGGGTTCAACTGCGGTCTTGAGTTGACATGCCTGGATGCGCTTGTGCAACTTCGTGGAACCCTTTAAGTCTTCTTTTCTTAATGCCCCCATTGAGGCCTCCTCGTTGTTTGGGCCCAAAGTTAAAAGCACACTGGCCAGATGTGAACAGGACGGTATGACCCTTTCTGCTGTAGGTGTCCGTTATTCTTCCCCTCAAAATTGGGTTGGGAGGGTGGCCTAATGGTTAAGGTGTTTGCCTTACAAACACAAGGTACAAGGTTTGAGTCTCAGAAGGGATAATTGGCTAGACTTAAAATGGCTCGCAAGGGCAGTTAGCCTAGTACTAATCTATGAACCTATCTATGAACATGCTTTCTCCCGAAACCAAAAGAGTGGGAAGATATGGTTCAAGAAATCTCAGGGTCCTTTCTGTGACACACAGGTCGAGTTCTCCCCCAGAGGCAGAGGGGGAAACTCACAAGGAAGATGCTCCTTTCGGGACAGAGGGTGTCCACATAACCAGGGTTCCAGGAATTCTTTCCCTGGTCAATCCTACCAGCGCTCGTGAAGAGCGGCCCAACTCCTTTCCTCTGGAGCTCGTTGGGGGACATTTCTTCTTGTACCCTTCTGCCTGGCTAACCATCACCACCAATTCCTGGGTACAAAGGATTATAACCAGAGGTTATCATATCCCCTTCGATCTTTGTCCCGTCCCTTCAAAAAATCTTCCTGACGTTCCACCCAGTCAGAGGGAAGAAGCAGCACTAGAGATAGAAAAGCTGCTAAGAGAGAGTCATCCATATAGTCCCTCCAGACCAGATAGGATACAGATTCTACTGAAGACTATTTTTGGTGCCAAAGGAAACCGGGGACTGGAGACCAATTTTGGATCTCAGTGTATTGAACAAGTTCGTGAGAGTACAAAAATTCCAGATGGTCACAATAGTCTATCCTCCTGCTTTTGGAAAAAGATGATTGGATGTGCTCTATAGATCTTCAAGATGCGTACTACCACATAAAGGTGGACAGGCCATCAAGAAGATTTCTGGGCTTCCGTGCAGGAGCCAGTCACTACCAGTTCAGAATACTGCCCTTCAGACTCTCTACAGCCCCCAGTGTGTTCACAAAGTGCATGGCAGTTGTCACAGCTCACTTGCGACTTCAAGGATTCAGGTGTTTCCATACGTAGACGACTGGCTCATTTCCGCCCCCACCAGACATCTACTGGAAAAAGCCTTGGCATACTCTCTCCTCGCTGCTTAAAGGCTATGCATAACCATAAACTGGCAGAAGTTCAATCTCACTCCATCTCAGTCGACAGAATTTAAAGGGGTTATCTTTGTCACAAAAAACTGCAGATCTGCTATTCCAGAGCACAGAATTCTAAGGATAAAGCAACAACTAATTCCAGTCCTTTCAAAGGAAAAATCCACGGCTACTCAGTTCTACAGCTGTTGGGTTCCATGCCAGCCTCCATCACCATTGTTCCATTGGTCAGGTTTCACATGAGGCTTCTACAATGGCTACTGCTCACCCAATGGCATCCCTTTCAGCATCCTCTTTCAGCCATGATTTGAGTAACCCACAGGTGCAAACAGGATTTAAATTGGTGGATGACGCACAATCTCTCACAATGGTCTCGCCCCTTCTCCCCCCAGCAACTCAAGGCCACAGTGACCACAGACGCCTCCCTGATGGGGTGGGGGAGGCTATGTCAGGGACAGACAGTCCAAAGCACTTGGTCTGAACTAGAGGCCCATCTGCATGTAAATGTTCTAAAGCTGAGGGCGGTGCTTCTGGCGTTGCAAGCATTCCATCCCCTGCTGCCGTCTGCGACAATTGCGATTCAATCAGACAACATGGTGGTGGTCTGGTACATCAACAAGCAAGGTGGAACCAAATCTTACCCCCTTTGTCGAGAGGCCATGAGGATAATGCAATGGGCGATGGCTACCAACCGTTTTCTTCTAGAAACGCACATTCCCGGGAGTCCCAGCGTGATAGCAGACAGACTCAGCAGGTGCATTCTTCAACCTCACGAGTGGTCACTGAATCCCTTGATAGCGGCAGAGATCTTCCACCACTGGGGCCGGCCTTGCTGCAACCTCTTTGCATCCCCGACCAACTACAAATGCAGCAACTACTTCGCCCTGATCCCCCCTCCGGGACAATCACCTAGGGACGCTCTAGTCCACGATTGGACCTCGGGTCTTCTTTACGCAATTCCACCCTTTCCCCTCATTCCCCAGTTTCTGAAGAAAGCCTGTTGGTTGAAGAGCAAGGTGATCCTCATAGTACCATATTGGCCTTGACAGATTTGGTTACCCTTCCTTTGGCCTCACCTACTAGATCGACCATGGATTCGCCATCCAGCCCCGAAGTTGATCTCACACCCACACAACCTGATTCATCCCAACCTGAACAGCCTGAAGCTCAAGGCTTGGCTACTCCAATTCCAATTCCCTTGATTGCCAGGCAGAATGATTTTTCCCTACCAGTACGTGATATTCTCATCGTTTCTCATAAATGTTCCACTAGAGTTACTTAGCTGAGCAAGTGGAAAAGATTTACCTGTTTGCCGAAAGATAAACAAGTAGACCCCTTTTCACCACCAGTGTCGATAATACTAGACTATCTGGCCGACCTGTTTCAATCGGGTCTATCGCCTCTACCATTAGAGTTGATTTGGCTGCAATTTCTAATTTTTATGAGGGTGTCCAAGATTCCTCTCTTATGTCCCATAAATTGTGCAAGACCTTCATAAAAGGTGTGAAACATCTGAAGCCACCTTTTAGAGAACCTCTTCAACCATGGGATTTATCATTAGTTCTACAAGCTCTGACAGTGTCACCTTTTGAACCAGCATCTTGTGACCTCAAGTATTTGTCATGGAAAACCTTGTTTTTGGTCGCTATTACTTCTGCCAGACGTATTTCTGAACTTCAAGCTTTATAAGAGTCCATACTTGATTTTTCATAGAGATAGTGTCTCTGAGAACGAATCCGTCATTTCTGCCTAAAGTGATCTCTGAAATGTCCATTAATCAAGCCATTGAATTGCCAGTTTTCTTTCCCAGTCATTCAAACAGAGGAGAGTATTGCCTACATACCCTAGATATACACAGGCAAATCTGTTTTTACTTAAACAGGACTAAACCATTTCGTAAATCTGACCAGTTATTTTTGGCCTTTTCTGGACCCAGATTAGGATCTGCTGTTGCTAAGGTCACATTAGCTTAGATGGTTGAAGGACTGTGTGACCTTTACTTATACACAACGTAATATCTCGTTACCTACTACCATGAAAGCTCATTCAACAAGGTTGGTGGCAACTTCTGCTGCCTTCCATGCCAGAGCTTCTTTACATGCCATCTGTGCAGCTGCAACTTGGGCTACGCCTCATACCTTCATCAATCATTGCAAATTGGATTTGGCCTCCAGGGGAAGAGCATCTTTCTGTTCTATGGTGCTCAGGAATGTCCTTTCATGAGAGCCTCCCAGGAATAGAGGTAGCTGGGGACTCTGTCCCATGCGTAAGGAATGAACGAGGATTAACAATATCAGATAAAGAAGTTTTGTCTTACCATAACGTTTCATCTGTATTGTTGATCCTCGTTCAGTCATTACGACCCACCCTGCCTTCCCCCTCCTGTGGTTTCTAGTGGATCTCACCATCCGGTTCTCTTAGGTTATTTTACCAGAGGTAGCCTGTAACTTCTTTGACTTGCAAACTCAATCTGAGGTAACAGGCAGGGGGGGATTGTGGGTAAGAGTTTAGCTCGAGAGTTTGAAGCTGACGCAAGCTTGGAAAATGGCCGGCTCGGTTCTGAGCTCGGAACCAATACCCATGCGTAATGACTGAACGAGGATCAACAATACAGATGGAACGTTATGGTAAGACATAACTTCTTTTTTCATGGTGACAAACTGTTAAATATGTTTAGTCAGATTTTTCTCAGTCCAAAGATGTATTTTCTTTCTTTCCTTGTGTGTTGCTTAATTACTAAATACAGTAATTTTTAAGCCTTGCATATTGACAGTAATTATACATCTTAATGCTGAAGCCCTACAATTTGACACCCATTCTACAATTTTTTCCTTTTTCAGTTACTGTAACTTTCTGATTTGAAGGCATCTAGGCTGCACTTTTAAGTGATACTATGTTAAAGATTTTTGTTTTGACATTTTTTTTGAGGTTTTATGTATGCATGGTACTTAATAGTATAACTGTTAAGTTATGTTTGTTTACAATGCATTGTGGGGAAATTTGCAGCAAAGTGAGATATTTTATAATGCAGCAGACTCTCCTTTCACAGGGTATTCCACAGAAATGTGTGCTGTACCTTTAGGGAAGGGAGAGAGACAAATTTTGGATTGGAGATGGCACCAGTCTTGTGGGTATTATCTAAATGTTATGGTGGCTGCTTCAAGACCATTTTTAAAAGGCGTAATGATGGGTAACTTTTGACTCATTGGGGTGCAGTTCATAGTTTCAATCTGTGACAATATATTTTCATGTGTAATTTAAGATTAAATCTGAATATTAATTTTTCCTTCAGAATAGTGTAGTTGGGAGTGTTATTGATTGCTTAATGCCCACATTGCAGACTGCTTTGACATGTCTGTGATGGCTTTTGTGCATGTCATTTTTGCTGTTGTAAGAAATTAATGTACTGAAGACAAGGCAGCCCTATAAAGGGCACTGTAGGAGAATGGTAGGTTTAGGTGATCTGATTTTGTTTTACCCTGCAAAATTTTTCAGTCACTTGCTGGCTCAGTTACTACTATATGCAGAGTTATATTTATTTGGTATCAGCTGTTTGGAAAATCCATGTATTTTTCACATGTTGAAAACTGTCATCTTACTGCTTTTGTTTTTTCAAAGCTGTTCTGACAGTTCCACTTTGCTGAAATGCATAAAATCCAACAAAGTTTCATAACTCTGCATGCATCTTTCAAGTTTTCTTGTCCTATGACATTTCCATGGCCTGCCATCATCCCATGCAAGCCTCATGTCTAGTTTTGCTTAAGCATTAAATTTATGCTTTCAGTAGTCAAAGAAAGCATGCCACCCCCCCACCAAACCCACAAATCCCGTCCTCACTCTTCGAACTTGTTTGTTCCTTCAGTGGCTAGTTGTGTAAACACATTGCCAGCTGATGCAGGTAAACTATTTTACTTGAATGGTTTGGATTTTTCCCTAACATCAGTCCTGTTAGTGCCACATACACCAATGTCATTGTACAGTTTGTCTGCAGGTGATGATCTGGTGCTTTCTCCAGCCACTTATGGCAAGGTTGGTGCACTCGGTTTCTGCTGAAGGCTGTAGCCATAGCCATAAATTCTGCTCTCTGCAAGAGTAGACAAGTCATCAGAATGCCATTATGCCCATGTGGCAAGTCAGCAGAATACATTTATTCCCATGCCACCCCTTGTGCCAGTTCACCAAGGACACTTGCATCATTTTTATTGCATTCAGTTTTAACACCATTTTTGTCATGTGACCCTAACTTTGGTCACTTTAGTAGCAGTTAGCATTAATCCCTTTTTGGACATTTGTCATGAGAAAAAGTTGGCAATGACAAAACTAGATTTTGGTTATAAGTCACTGAAATGAAGTGGAAAGCAGGGTAGAACCGGGATTAAGGGTACATATTTAGAAGGCATTACCATTGTTTCATCTAGAACTGACATATTTTAATTTCTCTTTCAGGCGGCATTACTCATGACACATTTCAAAAAGAACTTATGTGCTTTGACCCAGACACTGACAAATGGACTCAAAGGGCACCGATGACCACTGTTAGAGGACTTCATTGCATGTGTACTGTGGGCGATAGATTGTATGTCATTGGAGGAAACCATTTCAGAGGAACAAGTGATTATGACGATGTTCTGAGTTGTGAATATTATTTTCCAACATTGGACCAATGGACTTCGATTGCTGCTATGTTGCGTGGGCAGAGTGATGTTGGTGTTGCCGTCTTTGAAAACAAAATCTATGTTGTGGGAGGTTATTCATGGAATAACCGCTGTATGGTGGAAATAGTACAAAAATATGACCCAGAAAAAGATGAGTGGCAAAAAGTATTTGACCTTCCTGAATCTCTTGGTGGAATTAGAGCCTGTACCCTTACTGTTTATCCACCAGATGAAATCCCAGGATCACCGTCCAGAGAATCTCCACTCTCAGCACCTTAAATTGTTTATAGACTCCAAAAAGTGTATTTAATATTTTGCACTGCACCATGGACCCTGTAAATGTAACTTCTTTCTTCATTAGTGTCTATTTAGACTACGACCTACTGGAATGGGCATAGTACTAAATAACAAGATAAAGATACTTTGGCTATTTTGTTAGCCTATAATGTTTACCTTGCAGTTAACAGAACTATATAAAATGTGCACCATCTTTAACAGAGCCAAATATTGAACAAATGAATTACTAGTAAAAGCTACAACTTTGGCACTTTTATGGTTAAATATTGATTTCAGGTACTTTACTGCACACATTTGTAAGTGTGTAAACTAACACCACATTGAAGCAGAAAGGTTTTCAGCTCATTACCCACGTTTACATATCTACCCCAAAACTGGCAAATAAGATGAATGTAGAGCAGTGCATTCATCTTAATCATTCAGAAATGTTTATTTTAGTTGTATGTTGCTGTTCTAGAGAAAAGTTTCAGAAAGTTCATATATTTTGCTTTTTCTTTCAGCCATATGTGTTGCTTTGTAATACAAGACGGCCCAAACAGAAAGGTATGCAGTGAAGATGACATTTAAAAAAACGGTACTAAACATGTTAGTTAAAAGTCCCTTACCTCTAGGTCAGATATTCTCTAACTTTAGATGCACTTCTAGAAGTGCATTGAGCAGTTATTTGCAGTTCTTACTTCTACTGTTATTTGTTAATTGTTACAGACTTCTGCTCTTTCAACTAAAGTTGCTTTTCCTTCTGCTTAATTACTGATGTTTTTGTAGAGTGTTAACATCAATGATGTATGGAAAATTCAGTACAGATGTGTAGTTTGTAATATGCCTGCACTGAATTTTTTAATTGGTAACTGCTACAACAGGGTACAAGTTTTAACTCTAAATAACTGAATGTCATGTCTTTGGTATCTGGATTGCTGTTAACTGATAGAGTTTGGATTATCTGGGTATTTTGCTATTGACGCAACTGGAAAATGTCATCTCTCCTGATTTCCGTCTCTTATTAAGCTGTTCAGCACAAGGTACAGCTTAGCAGGAGAGCTGCTTCAGCTCAGTGAATTTTGAGCTACTGTGTTTTACCTTTTGTTCAATAAAACATTTTTAACTGCAGTTTTGTATACATCTCAGCAATTAATTTTTTTTCTTGTTCTGTATGGAATTCAGCAGTGTGGCATACTTTCCTTGTGTCTCACCAATGAGAGACTTAATGTTGGTGTATAAAATCTTGTTAGTGTGGCTAATTGGGTGAAATAGTAATCTGAGGATCATTTAAAATGACTACTACACAGCAAAACGAGAAGTACAGCATGTTAAAACAAAAAGTCTGTGCATGCTGTGGTTATAGCACTCTGAACAGAGCAATGGTAAAACAGCAGGTTGAGCTTGTTTCGTAAGACCAGTGCTGCAGTGGAAAGTGAAGCTTTCTGCTGTCAGTGGAAGAATATTGCGAGAAAGCACGTGTCTTGAGCACTGTGAAGTGTAACTGAAGCATGTAGAGTCTGTGTGAACTGAAAGTGCAGTTCACCTGATAGTTTGCTGTATGTTGCATGTTATCTAAGTTTGAATTAACATGTTTTTTTCCCTGCTAAAATTCATCTGTTCTTCCTTGTGTAGCTAGGATACATTTACAGGCTGGATTCAAATGTGTTTTTGTTAATATCTAAAATCTTGGACTTCCTTCCTGAGATCCTTAGTGTGGCTTTTCTAACTGATCAACAAGTGGTTTTTCTTTTTTTTTTTTCTTCTATTCAGATATAGTTAACCGTATTTGAGTATGTTTCTCAAATTTACAAGGCCCTCTGTCCAAACATTTTTAAGTATTTTTCTACAGCAACAGAAGCAGCTGTTACTGTTGACCCAAGAGAAGTATCTGGCAGAAAACCCAGCAGTAGTGGTCGACAGCATAAAAATAGTCCCTTGTTTAATAGCCTAAAACTTTAGGCCAGGCCTGAGCAACTAAAAATCAGACTGTGCATTGACTTCAGCTCCATCCATCCACAACCCCTTTTTCCCATTTTTGCACATGGGGTTGGGATGTCACTTCAGTGGCAATCAAGAGCCAAGGTTTACACCACCATGTGGCTGAACCTGTCATGGTAGTTCTGACACACCATGCACTCACATGCACATTCACACCTGTGGCCAATTTAGAGTGCCCAGTCCACCTACTGCATGCCTTTGGAATGTGGGCGGAAGCCAGAACACCCAGAGGAAACCCATACCAACACAGGGAGAACATGCAGACTCTGTACAGAAGGCACCCCCAGCCAAGAATCAGACTGGGACACCTCTTGCTGTGAGGTGCTTCTCAAAATTAAATAAGGACTATTTCCACTTCATGCTGCTTGATACTAATCTGTGACTTTACTACAAACAGCCTGTCATTTTGCAGACATTTTTGCTGTGGGTAGGTTTACTAGTTCATTCCCATTGTCTTGGTTTAGACTTCTCAGGGTAAAAAATCAATTGCCATAATTTATTTTTTCAGTGGGTTGGTGACATTGTCCTATAAAGACACTTGAGTCACAGCATGGACCAAACACAAGTCATGTACAACATTTAATCAAGGATTTAGCCCATTACTTGGAGCAAAGAAAAATGACAGTATTGTACTAGTATAGATACTGGTTGAATCCTGAACAGTGAAAACAATGTGTGCATTTTCTGAATTGCTGTCCTGTGTAACAGTTGCAGTTGTAGCAGGCGGAGCAGGGTAGGTCAACCTTCCTCATCTCCAGCAACAGTCCCAGTCGTTCCTAGATAGTCTCAGAAATATAATTTTTCCAATGTGCTCTGCATGTGAACTTTTGTTCTTCGCATTTTAATTTGCTGGACAAGACCGAGCAAAAGTATAGGTAGTCCATATTGTGGCTTGGTAGTGAGCATTCCCTTAACTATTATTCACCTGGCCTCAAACTGTAAGCTAGCCTGCTTAACATCAGAACTTGATAATTTGTCATGTTTTTAGCTGCTTAAAACACAGATTGAGAGAGTGGGGTTGAGGACCACACATGATCTGGAATTGGGAGTTCCATCCTCATCTGTAGACTAAGACTAGGAGGACTTTACCTAGCACTAAGAACATTCCCAGACTTACTAGCCCCTTTCCTTATACCTGAAATGATGTGCTATAGAGAACCATTTTTGTAGATCTTTGGCCATGTTTTCAGTCACCTCATTTAGTATCTGCCTCAGGCTGCAGACTGTATTAGTGTGTTGTCATTTTCTTACATATACCTATCAAAAAAAGTACTGCTGTTACTGATGTCCCTTTGATAGTATATTCCATTTTGTTCTGTGGAATGCAGTTGTACTTAATCACCTCTCCCACCCCTTGTGGGTTGGTACCATTTTTTTGGTAGCTTTTTCAGAAGCTTCCATTTTAGAATAATGTATAGGTTCAGTTTTATGTAAAAAAAAATTCTTGCAGTACTCTTGGGTTATTTGACTTGCCAGTCAGTTTGTTACTATGGTGCTTGTGGCAGAATTGTTGGCTTTGCTGTTTGTCTATTTGTGAGTAATGAAAGTTTTAAGGAAATGAAAAAATGCAAGTGTAAAGCTAAAATTCTTCCAAAGAATATGAATTTGAAATGTTTAAAGTGTCTAGGGAAGGCTGTCTTTTTAGGCCATTTGAAATCCATCAAAGATAAATGTAATCTAGAAGTAAGGAAACAAAGCTACCCTAGTTCCCAAAGTATCTGGAATATGTCCCATATCCATCCCAACCCAGCTACCAGTTGTTGCCAAGATTAAAATCAGTGATTTCTCTCCCCTCCCACAGCCCTCCCTGTGCTATCTGCTCCCAGATCTTGACCCATAGGTTTTCTCATTTGTATGCGAGCCTGAGCTTAGAAGCCTTTGATTGCACTCCACAAGGTCAGTCCAGTAAAGGCCTTTTATTTCCATAAAAATAGATTGTACTATGTGATAAGTGTTTTATTGCAGCGTGTTTGATCCTAGCTCTCCTACCCTGCTAAAATCCGAATGAGATGAGACCTTTCCTTGCCAGCTTTTATCTTTCCTAGCCCAAACATGTTTTCCTGGTTCAGTTAACAGTCCCTATCAAGGTCAGGATCAACATCAGTGGACATGTCATGGTGACTTTCGTCTTTATTTTGGAACTACAGCTTTCAGCCTCAACCTTGCCTATGTCAGTAGTGCTGTTACCACTAGGGTTGTCTATCCCAGGCTTCTTGATACTGAGGGGCCCTTACAAGTCAGGTTTTGAAATGTTAAGGTTGGTCCTGACCTGTATAGATCATTCATGCTGTTCCCATGATCAGTCTTTCACTCAGCCTTGAGACTCCTGTTCTCTCTACCTAGGTGCACTTAGTGACATTGGTAGTTAAAGTTGAGTTGGCTTGGTCTGACACTTTCATTCAGGTCATATCAACTTGACTGGACTTTCAGTTGCCACTCTGTTGCAGGATCCCTGCATGTGCCCTCAACAGTGGCCTTTTCATTTGGAGTGTACGCGTCTCCATGGTAGCCATCCATCCCTGTTACTCAGGTGCCAGTGGTAGAGGCATACTTCAGCAGTTAAAAGCTCATCTGAATGTGCATCTTTTGGACTCATCCTTTCCAAGTGTACCCAGGAAGGTCAGATGTAAATCGAAGTGCTTTCACTTCAAACATAGCTAAGGAGGAAGAGGAAGGCAGTGTCGTTGCCATCTGATGACTCCAATTTATGGCAAGATTCCTCATTATACTTGCTGAGATGGAACAGAACCCAGAACCTCCCTCTCCATTCCAACTTAAACTGGAGGAGGCCTTCCAGTCATTCAAGTTATCTTGAGTAAGAAGAATGTCCCACTGCCTAGGGGTAGCCAGTAAAAACCACAAAGTAAAATGATAAGCTACACCTCCACGACTGTAACACTCGAAAACTTGAAAAAATAGTATATTTTAATCAAAATATTAAAACACTGTAAAGTCCGTTGAATTCCACAAACGATAAGTGCTTTTGATAAATCTTCATCAGATCGCTGATAAATTGGGACTGAAAATGTCTTTTAATACTCAGTTTAAAGCAATCTTTTCTCCTCCTTAAAAATGGACTAGTCACAAGTGTTTAAAGTGGACACACCTTAACAGCCAATAGTTGTTTTAATAGATTTCAGCTTTAGAGAAAACAGGAAGATTTTCTGTCATCAAATCACAATTGTCTAAAATACACTCCTTTTCAACCAGTAGTTGGTCTTCCAGCTTTCAGCATTGGTCTAAATGGAATCACCGCATTTAGACCAGGAAAATGATCTGCTCTTAAGTTAATTATCCAGCTGATCTCTCTCTTTTCTGTTGGATTATTTATATCTCCTTGTTTCATTCCCACAAAGACCTGTTCTATTACTTTGAATACAAAGGAATGTGTAGAGAAAGTGTTAACATGTGCAGCAAGGGAATTATGTAAGTCCTTTCCACGGATGTGTCTCAAATGCCTCAGGATGCAGTTTTTAAAGGCTTGATTTGTTTTGCCAATATAATAAGCCAGACATGATGTACAGGTCACCAAATACATAACATTTGGGGTGCTACATGTAGCTTTCAAATTAAATGTGTATTCCCTTCCTTAATTCTGTTGGAAAAAGGAATTACTGCAATCAGTGTTCACCACTGTTGGAAAAAGGAATTACTGCAATCAGTGTTTACCAGAAAGGCTCATCCAGACTCTGCTACACTTTGCTGTGAAGGAAAGGTTAGTTTGCTTTTATTTTTTGTATTACTTTATTACCTTTCTATATTTTGAATACTGTGGTTTGTTTTCTTTACCTTGTGTTTTGCTTGTATTCTGCTTTAACAGCATATTAAAACTTCCAAAGAGACCACAGCTCTCTTCTGGGTCAGGCAGATTTTTTTTCCTGCCCTCCCACCCAGTTACAGTTGTCTTGTTAAATACCACTGTCTTTCTAGCTGCCTGCCTCTTATGTTAATTTGACCATATATTTCATTTCCTCTCTACTTTCACTGGCTTGTGTGAGTAATCACAAAATCATCATTTTTGAAATCCCTCCCCTTCAACTATTTAAATTTATTGGCCATCCTACTGTATTCCATAGTACCAGAATACAAAAGTGACCACCCCTTTCAACACATCTTGCTGTTTTAAAAATAGTAACTGTCCACTAAACCTTAACTTTTTAAACAGGTAAAACTTAAGTTACCTACTTTCACATCTAACTTCTCTAGTGCTTACTGCAGTGTGCATTTTTTTTTCATCTTACCTTTAAGCATCCCTGTGACTAGCACTTTCTCTAGTACCTGCTGGAAAGCACTAGGAAGCCTTAAACTGATACAAGCACTCAACTCTCCTTGTTAATAAGGAGAAATTAATAGTAGGCACTAAACGGCCTATAATTGCAAAGTACCTTGCCAAGGTAAGGGAAAACAGCTCCTGTACTTTACAAAAAAAAAAAAAAAAGCACCAAACCAGGCATGTCCAAGGGTCGGCTTCCGGTGATTTCTCCTGTCCACCTAGTGAATCTGGGCATACTGGGGCAATGCAGCAGTTGCCTCATGTACACAGACAACCCTCTCCTCCTACCACCCAACACTACAACCTGTGAGAGATGCACTTACATAGCCAAAATGGAAGCAAAGCTCTCCCCACCCAAGATTGTGCTAGACAGTCAAGAGGAGAAGGTTAACACCCACACTACACCTCAAGCAACATATAGCCCTTCTAAACCCCCAACACTCCCATATAGCAACACTAAATCCACATATGCAGAGGCCCTTAACTGTAAACTGCCCAAACAAAAAGGACCTCCAAAGCTGAAACACAAACAAACACCAATCACAACCAAAGTGTCACATAGTTCACAACACCAGTGTGCCACCTAGCAACAGCCCCTAAGGCAAGACAATGTACCTAACACTTTAGTCATAGGAGACTCTATAGTCCGGCACACTGATATCCCTCTCACCAGGTTGAACAAGGACAAAATTACAGTCAGCTGCCTGTCGGGTGCCAGGATCTGCCACTTAACGCATGCACTCAAGTCACTCCACAACAAGTACAAATATGACTCTGTCATTGTCCATGTTGGAGTGAATGACTTGAGACGTACCTCCCTGGACTACATGAAGAGAGACATGGAAGAGCTCTCGTATCATGTGGCCCAGGCAGGTATGACCCTAGCCCTGAGTAGCATCCTGCCTTCGCTCAGAATGATACCACAATATAAGGACTAAATGATTGACCAGCAATTGGCTAAGCTTCTGGTGTCATTCAAAAGGGGATCCAGTATCTGTCTGCCTGGGACGACATGATTGACAGACCATGATGCTTTGCCAGAGATGGTCTGCACCTGTCGCCCCTGGGATTCAGGTTACTGGCTAAGGCTCTTGCCACCCCTATAGTGCCTTTTTTAGGCAAAGTTCAAAGGACAAAACCACCACCGTAACAGGTACAAGCATGCAAAATCTGAAGGTAATGCTACTCGATGCTAGAAGTCTAAACCTCAAAATGCACTCTCTTGAGGCACTCCTGAAAATGGAGAACATCAATATCTGTGCAGTAACTGAGACCTGGTTCAAGGCTCCAGAGAGCACCCCTGCAATACCAGGCTACAACTCTTACCATACTTTTCGGCCACCGAACCAGGACCGAAACACTAAAGGTGGAGGAGTGTCAATATTCACCAAGGATATTCACACCACCAGGCTAGTTGCCCAATACAATGCGTCTGAAATTCTCCAGGTGCAACTAACACTAGGTAAGACTGCAATCCAAATTGTAGCTAGTTACAGATCCCCCACCATACCCCAAGATTCTCACTACACCTTTTTAAACATACTGGAAAATATTAAGATAGAACCAAACACCCTAATACTGGGTGATTTTTAACTACCCTGCCATTAACTGGGAAAATTACTCCTGTACCAACACCTTTGCTCAAAGGTTCTTGGAATTCATAAATTCCAACGCCCTGGATCAACTAATCCATAGTCCCATCAGGGGCTCCAGTATCCTAGACCTGGTCATTACCAACATGGGAAATCGATACTCCACACCTATGGTCACCCCCTTGTTAGTCAAGTCTGACCATAAGCTAATCACCCTTAACATCCACATCCCACCCCTACCCCCCAGTAAGGAAACCTCCATAAAAAACTTCTCTAAAGCCAACTTCATGCTACTCAAGTCAGAAGTGGCAAACTTCATGACACCCATGCAGACGGGAACTGAAAGTTCAACTGCTGAATCCTACACTAAGGCACTGTACGAGCACATCCACTCATGCATGAATCGTGCCATCCCAAATAGAACCAAGATGCTCTCATCCAAAAAAAAAAGGAAGCTAATCTGGTGGTCCCCTGCCATAAACAAACTTTACAACAAAAGGAAGAAACTGTTGCAGAAAAGAGGAAAACCCCAGGATGCAAAAAACTCCCTTACCAGCCTCAGTAAGAAACTGAGATCCCTCATAAAATCCTCCAAAGCTAGTTACGAAAATAAAATTGCCAAAGATTCCAAAGACAACCACAAGGCATTCTATAACTGTCAAGAATCTAAATGGCAATGCTCAAATTTCCTCTGAGCTAAAACAGAATGGCATTAAATATACTGATCCCAAGGATATTGCCAATATCCTGGCAGATCGATTCAGTGCCAACTTCACCCCCCTCTCACCCTCTAAATGGCCCATCTCAATATCGGAAGATTGCCAAATTCCAGTATTAATGGCCACACGGGTAAAAAACGCACTCTCCAAAGCTAAGAATACAGCATCCAAGGGACCAGATGACATCCTGGGCTGTGTACTACATGAACTACAATATGAACTGGCACCTCACCTAAGTGTAAACTTGCAGAGAAAACCAATTTAATAAAAAGCAGAGCTTTCGGGCGTAACCCTTCTTCAATACTAATACATTCAAACACTAAACTCTAGAAGCTTAAATAAGGTCTAAAATCACATGACCAGCAGCCAAATGAAATCATGTGACAGAAAACAAATTAAAAATTAAAGACATATACATATAAATATATTAAAAGATGTGTAGATACACAGTATAAAATATTTACTTTACAATATTACGTAGCTTAACTGACACAGGTTTTAAACTGACAGTGCTGTTTAAACCAGGATGAGTGTCAGCAGCTAATCTCAATATCCATTCAAATTCTTTGAGCTCAAGGCGGTTGTTGACATCACCACCTCTTTCATTTGGACATAGAGCATCAATCACTCTAAACTTAAATGTATGTGTTTCACCACAAGTTTTAATATGTTTACATAGTGCATTATTGTCACAATTTCTCCTAATTTCAGAATTATGGTCTATAACACGTTCCTTAAGCTTACGTATTGTTTTTCCCACGTAAAATGAACTGCATGAGATGCAGGTAGCCAAATAAACCACAAAAGTGGTGTTACAAGTAGCTGTAATTTTAAAATTAAATACTTGTCCATTGGCAGGATGAGTGAAGATATCACTACCATTCCCTAAGATGTAAGCACAGGCAACACAGTTAAAACATGGAAAAGTACCAGTTTTAGCAGCCAATTGTGTATAACAGGGTCTATAAAAATCTTTATAACAGAGTAAACTTTTAATCGTCCTCATATTTTTATATGTAAAATGTGGCTTGGTGCCCAATATAGTTTTTAGTTCATCCAATGCCATCAGAATGGGCCAGTTCCTGTTAATAATTTGTCTAATTGAACTTGACCTACCATTAAAAGTTGTGACGTACCTTATTTCATGTTGAGTAATGGTGTTATTACACTGACTATCTGTGAGGCTTGACCTATCTTCCAAAAAAGTTGGTATAAGTGATGTCTGCCTAGCTTCCATTACATCAGATTTAAGCTTGGATAATAAATTCATATCATATCCACTAGAAAAAAAGTCCTCTACCATATTATCAAGTTGTGAAACAAATGTAGTATTATCAGTAGTTAGTCTACTTGCTCTAATAAATTGAGATTTTGCTACACCTTTAAAGACATGTGGCGCGTGCATACTACTGTGATGCGTATATCTTCCATTACTAACATCCTTTCTATAAATACTAGTGTTTAATATGCCATCATTCAATTGCAGTTTGACATCTAAAAAACATATACCTCACCTAAGTGTCATGTTTAATCATAGCCTCACCTCAGGTTTCATGCCCATTGGGTGGCACAGAGCAACAGTTATCCTACTCCACAAGGGGGGATCCACCTTGGATCCTGGAAACTACCGTCCCATCAGTCTGACGCCTTATCTGCAAGGCCATGGAGTGTATTATCATGTAACTTATAAACAGACATTGGCTGGTTCGTGAAGGGCCGATCTTATCTCCTGAACCTGATTGACTTCTTCGAATCAGTTTGACTTCTTCGAATCAGTCTCCAGAGCCATGGACAAGGGTAAGTGGTCCACACAGCCTATCTAGACCTTGCCAAGGCCTTTGACACCATCCCCCACTCTGGAATCATAGATAAACTTACTAAGCTGGGCATTAATCCCTACATCACCCAATGGGTTGCTAACTGGCTTACTGATAGAACCCACACTGTAAAAGTAGCCGACTCCAAATCCAGTGCCAGACAAGTGGAGTACCTCAGGGTTCAGTCCTGGGACCGCTCTTGTTTGGCATCTACTTCTCTGAAGTACAAGCCAACACTAAGGGACTCTGGCTAACAAAGTTCTCAGATGACTGCAAACTGAGAGCCATTATTGAATCCCCAAATGATGTGGGTACTCTACAAAAGGGCCTTACAGAAACAGATGCTTGGTGCCAGAGCCATGGGCTCAAGCTCAATGCCAAGAAATGTATAGTTATCCCCTTTGGGGAAAAAACATGCATCCGTGAATTACCACATAGGTGGCAGTGCACTAAACACCGAAAGTGTGATATGAGACTTGGGGACACAGGTGGACAGTGGTCTCACCTTCGATAATCACATCGCCACAACAGTCAGGAAATCCTTCTATGTGGCACACCTCATCACTAAGGTCTTTTCATCCAGAAAAAAGGAGATCATTGTCCCACTGTACTCCTCCATCATTAGACCCATTATAGAATACAATGCCGTGTTTGGTATGTACCTCTCAAGACATCTGCAACAACTGGAAAGGCCACAGAAATACCTCACTAAAAGAATCACAGGCCTAAAGCAGATGCCTTACGCTGACCGCCTTAAAAAACTCCAGCTATACTCTGTCGCATATCGTCTACTCAGAGGCGATCTCTGCTTAACATACAAGGCCATGTCAAACCCAGAGCTGTTGGACATGGTACACTTAAATAAATCCCAATCCCTCAGAGCCACACACTCCAGGGATCTAAACCTTGTCATCACAATAAACAAATGCTGGAGGGATAGGTTTCTGACCCAGAGACTCCCCAGACTCTGCAATAGATTGCCCATACATGTCAAGCAGAGTGCCTCTGTGGCCCTCTTCAAAAGGAACCTTGACGTTTGGATGGAGAGAAAGGAAATTCACCCCGGGGATCACGTCAGTTGCCCTGCAAGACGGGTCCAGGGAAGTAATTAGTGTGGGAAGAAATAGCCAGGGAATTGTTATGGCTAGGCTTGTATAGGCCCTAGGGCTGATAGCCTGGTACCAACCTATGAACAAGGTGAGCAATTTCCACATCGAAATGTCCCTTTGGGACCCACAATTTGAGGTTTTGGAAAGCCATCTTTTGTGCATAATAATCTTTTCATATTCTTCCTATTCTTAAACTCAAAACTTGGATTCTCCCCTACTATCTCCTTTAATTTGGGGTCTTGGGTTAAGATGGGCCAAAATTGATGCATTACTTTTTGAATCTGCACATTATCTGTGCTGTAGGTCATCATCACCCTTAATCTGTTGTCCTTCTGTTCACTACTTCCTTTTTGTTTCCTACATGCTTCAAATGTAGTTTTTCCATGATTTATTTCTTTATTTATATTGTCCATTGGAACATAGGTTCATATTGACAAATTCCTGGATTACAACAACTACTTGCAACAAACAACCGTCTCCAGCTGAAAAATTGTAAAATCCAGGCACATCCAACCAAAGCTCTCTTTTATTCTATGAAATGAACCAACGATAGTTGAGCGCTTTCATCCAGATACAACTGGACTTCATCAGAACAACATTACAAAACACCCACCTCCTTTTTATACAAAAAGTTCCCGCCTAAAACATTAATTATACAATTAATTATTCAATTAAGAAAATACAGATTTAAAAACACAGTTCAAAATATATTGTTATACACTTTACATTTGGGTTAAAACAATTCCACAATAATTAAAATGCTTTAACTATGTGCAGTATGCTCTCCTCTTATTAGGATTGATTTCTAAGGGAGTTCCATACATACTATAAACATTTCTTCTGCTAACACAAACATTCGTTCTGATTTTAACTAATGATTAGAAATAATGTCTATAAATATGTCTTCCTTTTCAATTAATATTAATTCTCCCAATGTTATTTATAATTGTTGATTTAATATTACATAATTATATTTATAAAATGTTTCATTACATGCACTAAGCACATCTGAAATTTTATTCTATGTGTACCTCCATAGTGTCAAGATATATACAAATTTTAATATTTTTATTTTTGTTTTTATTTTTGGCATTACACACAGCATACCCTTGTGACTTAATATTTATATTACTTGTTACCTACTATTTTAACAATGGCTTAGTAGGTATTACTTCATTGAGTCCTGGTACTACTGCCGCATTAAGTCTAATCTGCCATCTGACTTCTTTCTCACTCACTTGTGCCTTAATATTTCCTCCACGTGGATTTGGTCTCACCAGTTCCAAAATGGCAAACTTAAACCCTGTGCAGCTTTTGTTATTCATAAGGTGCCTTGACAAGGCATTATTGGGATCTTTCTTTTTTATACAATACAAATGATCATATATTCTGTTTTTCAGATATCGATCAGTTTTCCCAACATAATAATTCATACATGTGTTGCACAGGGCTAGGTATATAACATGCTGGCTCATACAGTTCCCATTAGTAAATCTAATTCTTGTTTTAACATTATTATTAAGTATAATTGAATCTTTTTCAAGAATATAACTGCAGTAATTACAGTTGCCACATTTTTTAGTGCCCACCTTCACACTCTTGGTATTACTATTGAAAGAATTATAGTTAATTTCTAAAATTCTCTTTATATTATTACCAGTTTTATAAACAAATTTGCGGGTACTAGGAATTTTTTCTTTTATACTAATATCACTTGTTAGGATATTCCAATTTGAATGAATTATGCCCTTGATCTCATTACTACACGCTCCGTATTTCAAAATACAAGCTTTATAGTGTCTCTTGTCACAATTTCTCTTTTTACCATTTGTATGGCTTGATGGTTCAGTTTTGTTTTCCAGTCCTATCCCTAGTAAGGGTGGATATTTCCGACCCCATTCACTAGACACATATGTTATAATATCTGTTACCATATCCCTTGGGTAACCCTTTTCTATAAATGCTCTACCAATAAAATCTAATTCAGATATCATGCCCTCCTTTGTTGTTGTCATACTTGCTGCCCTTATACACTGTCCTTTTATGATGCCTCTTTTGGTGTGATAAGAGTGGGCACTTTCATAGTGTAGGTAACTATTACTATATGTGTCCTTCCTATATATTTGTGACTGAAAGGATGTACCATCATTAGAAATATAGGTATCAAGGTAGTTAATCCCCTCTTTGTCCATTTTATATGTAAATCTTAGGTATCCTGTTGTTTGATTAATATACCGTAGGAAGTCAGTTAATTCGTCACTGCTACCCTTCCATAGGATGAAAATGTCGTCCAAAAATCGGACATACGTTGTTATGGATTGCATCCAATTAGAGTGCAGTACAAATTCCTCCTCCCAATTTAGTAGCACAAGGTTGGCATATATGGGAGCACAAGATGCTCCCATAGCCACTCCTGATACCTGTCTAAAGTATTCACCTTCATAATAGATGTAGTTAAAATCCAACACTAGTTCCATAAAGGCTGCAAGCAAGGTAATTTCTTCAGTAGAGTATCCACTGTGTTTCTGCAAACTACACATAAATCTTTCTAAACCTTCCTCTTTGGGTATACAAGAAAACAAATCTTGAATATCAATGGTAACAAATAACTGTTCAGGATTCCATAATTCATGTGTGAATAATCCCAAAAATTCCCACGAATCTTTAATTATGTGCTTTATAGATGCATATATGTGCTTCAATTTATAATCAATATACTTCCCAAAGGGGAATACTTTACTATTACTTCCAGAAATAATAGGCCTAAAGGGAGGGTCAGATAGATCCTTATGAATCTTGGGAATCCCTTTAATAATTGCCAGTATGGGAAAGTCCACCTTTAAATATTTATACAAAACCTCATCTATTCTATTCTCTAATAGAAATTCTTCCAAATATGAGTCAATACGTCTATATGAAATATTAACTTCATTTAATGATGATACCTCATATTGATCTGTATTGTATAATATTTCAAACATTTTATTAATATATTTGATGTTATCATATAGTACTACCCCACCCCCTTTGTCTGCTGCCAATACTCTTACATTATTCTCTTTGAGTTTCTCCAGAGTTAGAATAGCCTGCTGGTTTGCTGCTCTGTATTTATTGTTATACTTCATTTTGTTATACAGTGAATATATTTCCTTGTTTATAACATTCTCAAAGGAGATTAATGTCTTGGCAAGTGATTGATGCATTACTTTTTGAATCTGCACATTATCTGTGCTGTAGGTCATCATCACCCTTAATCTGTTGTCCTTCTGTTCACTACTTCCTTTTTGTTTCCTACATGCTTCAAATGTAGTTTTTCCATGATTTATTTCTTTATTTATATTGTCCATTGGAACATAGGTTCATAGATAGATTCATAGGTTCATATATGAACCTATGAACCTATGATTTATTTCTTTATTTATATTGTCCATTGGAACATAGGTATCCTTTTCACTGTAGCCACGTGCTTTTAAATTATTTTGCAGATTTTGGAGGATCTCTTTCTCTATAACTGCATCTTTTCAAAATCCTTGTTTCATTCCGCATGATATTTTTTGTAATATGCCTGGGGATACATACTACTTTTGTGCAGATAATGATTCCTCCATGTAATTTTTCTGTACAGTGCTGTACTAATTTTATTTCCTTTCTCCAATGTATTGTTAACATCCAAATAATTGACAGACATATGAAACCATTCTGCTTTTATTTTCAAAAAAGTGGTACTTCCATTTATGTACTCCAAAAATAAAAGGAATTGATTCTCATCTCCTTCCCAAAGTACAAAAAGGTCACCCACAAAACGGCTGTAGAATAAAATATTCTTATGCCAAGGATTACTAGGACTGAGTATATGGGTACGCTCCCATTCTGCCAGTACAAGATTTGAATAACTGTTTGCACAGGGGGTGCCCATGGCAACCCCCCCCCCCCAATGTTGCCAGTAGATATTGTCCATAGGCAAAATAGTTATTCTCAAGAATCGTTGACAATAATGAGCACATTTTGTCGGCCTCTGTCCCATTAAGGCTACATGTTTGGGATTGAGACTACAAGGGAAATCCTAAGTGTTAAATAAAAACAAAGATTACAGCACAGGAGGCTCAGATGCAAAAGTTTACTAGTGTACAAATAAATCGAAGCTCCAAGGTAAAATTGCTTTTAATAAGCACTTTGAACCACTCCACAACAAAGACTGGATCAAATAAAGACAAGCAAAACAAAATAACGTATCCACATACACGTTTTCGTCGCCAACTTCATCAGTTATACATCCATTTTAAAACTGAAATGCTTTTATATGCTGTTTGAATTTAGTCATAGGTCTGTTGTCCAATCCTTTAACACATTCAATTAAGGTTCATTTAATTGAATGATTAATTCATAAAAACTATGTAAAAACTAAATAAATAAGTCCAATTCTCTAAAACATATAATCTCAACTTATACCCTTTTATTATAATTTGTCTAAGAATTTAAAACCTTTAATACATTTAAATACATTTAAATAAAACTTTTAAAATGTTTCTGTGTTGTGCTTGATTTGGGCTTTTGGATCTGAAATAACAACAAAGCACCATCTTGTGGCCATTGAATGAATTGCAAGCCATACACTGAGACCTTGAGAATCCAAAGAAACACTTGTTTTTGCAATCTGTATAAAATATCATAACAATAAAACCAAAACTGAAAAACTTCTTTGAGTTAAAGCTTGGCAGCTCTCATCTTCAAAACTGGCCAATGATACCATATCATTGAGCCCAAAATTACGGTTTGCATCCAAAAGAGCTGCCAATACAATTCTTTATACTCAATGAGTGTCTCCCACATTCCACCTCTTGGATTAGTGGGAACCACTTCCAATACAAAAATGAGTAACCTGTGGTGTTGCATTTTATTGAATGTTTACTCAATGCACTTTTTCTTTCTTCACCCTGACATCATATAAGTGCTCGTATATTCTCTGTCTGAGCTTTCTCGCTCTTTCCAACGTAGAAAGAGGGACATTTTTGCAAACAGCTAAATATATGATGCCTTTGGTGTCACAGTTAGCAAATGAATTTAAATGTATGGTCATTTTCCTTGCTTCTAAAACCATACTTTCCCCACAGATCAGGTAGGTACAATAATTGCATCTCCCACACTTTTGTAATCCTTTCTTGGATTTTTCTTGGTTATTACACTTGTTGTTTTTCATCCCTGCTTCAAGGTAATTCTTGATACTTTTCCTCTCGATATACATGGGTTAGTTCTTTATCAAAGATAGATTCAAGATCTGAAAATTTTGAAAAGCTATCCCATTCTCTAGAAAATATGTTCCTGACAAAAGCTGATTGTTCGCTAAAGGTAGTTATTAATCCTGTCCCTTTTCAGCGAAATTGCCCGCTGAACCTAAATTGTGGGTCAGTATTTCTTCCTTCCCTAAAATAGGGGCAAAAGTGTCTGCTCTTTTGTATTGACTTCCTCCAACACCTTGTTGAACATCTCTAGAGGGTACCCTCTCTGGGTAAAAGATTCTTTAACAGTTCAGTTTCTTCGAGAAAAACTTTGTTATCAGAGGTCATTCTGCTACACCTAACCAATTGCCCTTTCAACACCCCCTTTTTCTGGTGGGGATGGCAACTGGTGTAGTGCAAATAAGAGTTGGAGAAGGTTTCTTTCCTGAAAATTCTTGATGACAGGTTCCCTCTTTTTCTCTATGTGAACATCAAGATATTTTAATGTCTGTTTGTCAAAGTTACTAGTAAATTTCAAAAATGTGGAGGTGTTGTTGACGAAGGTCAAAGGTTGTTGAAATTTTCTTCACTGCCACTCCAAAAAACACAAATCATCTAGATACCTAGTATAAAGGGAGCATTCGTTCATCAAAGGAGAATTGAGAAGAAAAGTTTCTTCCCAAAAGGCCATTATAATATTGGCATATGTGGGTGCACAGTGTGCACCCATCGCAACCCCCTTTTCTTGTTTGAAGTACTCCTTGGAAGTAGATGAAATTGTTTTTAATACAATTTCCATGAATGTTAAAGTGTTAACGAAATCAGTCTGTGTCAGTTTGTTACTTTCAATTAATTTTTCTTCAAACCAAGAAAGGCCTAAATCATGGGGATACAACCAAACAAATCAATCACGTCCATGGTTCCAAAGCAGGTGTTTTCACTGTATATTGAGGGTTTAATTCTTCTCAGTAAATCCCAAGAGTCTTTTAGAACATTTTCACATCCCTCGGTACATGTTTGATC
The DNA here is from genome assembly GCF_019279795.1 of Protopterus annectens. Taxonomy (NCBI): domain Eukaryota; kingdom Metazoa; phylum Chordata; order Ceratodontiformes; family Protopteridae; genus Protopterus; species Protopterus annectens. Next base: position 636,849,116 of record NC_056749.1, read on the forward strand.
TTGTGATCAACAAACTTGGCTAGGGAGCTGTAATTGATCCTTCCGCTGACACAATTGGTCTTAGGGCGGGTCACAGGCATTTTTGTGGACTTTGGGTATCCCGAAAATGCAGGGAATTTTGGTTTGTCCACAACCAAAAATTTGTAAGTGTTTTGATCTATGGAACCTTGCATTAACATGTCATATAGTAAACAGTGAATCCTTCTGTATGCTAAATTCACTTCGTTGATGGATACCCTAGTGTATTTGTCTGAATCATTTAGTAAGTCCAACATTTTCCCTTCATATTGTATTGTTTCCATGACCACAACCCCTCCTCCTTTGTCAGGTTTCATTACCCTCAGATTGTGATTTTCACTAATGACTCTCAAAGTGTTTTTTCTTCCTGGGTTAAATTTGAATGAAAAGTTCTTGTTGTCAAATGATTTCTTATTTCATGTTCAACTTTTAATTCAAAGTTCCTAAGTTGAGGGTGAGTTGGAGGGTTGAATGTACTTTTCCGCTTCAACCCCTGTTCTTGAAAATCAGACTTGTTGTCCTTGAAGAAAAGTTCTAAATTCTTTTTCCGGATAAACAACTTGATGTCTATCAATAATTTGAAAATGTCCGTTTTTTGTGTGGGAACAAAGGTGAAGCCTTTGGAAAAAAGATCAAACCAACTCTTGTTGATGCTGACACTAGAATAATTGTATATGTTGAACCCAGATCCAAAAGCCCAAATCAAGCGCAATTCATTCAATGGCCACAAGATGGTGCTTTGTTGTTATTTCAGATCCAAAAGCCCAAATCAAGCACAACACAGAAACATTTTAAAAGTTTTATTTAAATGTATTTAAATGTATTAAAGGTTTTAAATTCTTAGACAAATTATAATAAAAAGGGTATAAGTTGAGATTATATGTTTTTAGAGAATTGGACTTATTTATTTAGTTTTTTACATAGTTTTTATGAATTAATCATTCAATTAAATGAACCTTAATTGAATGTGTTAAAGGATTGGACAACAGACCTATGACTAAATTCAAACAGCATATAAAAGCATTTCAGTTTTAAAATGGATGTATAACTGATGAAGTTGGCACGAAACGTGTATGTGGATACGTTATTTTGTTTTGCTTGTCTTTATTTGATCCAGTCTTTGTTGTGGAGTGGTTCAAAGTGCTTATTAAAAGCAATTTTACCTTGGAGCTTCGATTTATTTGTGCCTGGTGGAGTTCTCATCACACTTTTCCTGGTTATAAACTTTTTGGCTCATTTTACCTTTTATCAGTTTTATGGAGCCGCTGCGAGCACAGATCCAGCTCCCAAGAGCTCAGAGACTGGGGAACTACGGAAGTTGATTGGGCAACTCACGCAGTTGGTTGCCTTGCTGACACCGCTAAGTCAGTCTTTTGCTTCAATTGCTGCTTCTACACGATTACCGGGAAATCAGGAAGCTAATCGGATGCAGACTGAAGCGGATGTATTCACCTGCAATGATGCAAGTAATGTTTTTCAACAGAAGAAGATTTAAACTGTAACAACAGTTTAGATGGCTTTCCGCACATCACAGTGGATCAAGCGAACACCAACAGCAACAGAGCAGAGGGTGTTTCTGTAAGACCAAAAGTCAGCGGAAGCGGCAACAAGCCTGCATGGACCAGCCTAATGCTACTACAGGTACACAAAAACTGTTTTCTGACTGCTTCAAAGCTAAATATAGCTTTGAATTTCAAAGCAGTCCAACCAAATATAGTAACATTAATTTTGGTACGCTTTTGGATGATTTGGAATTTTATTTGATTAAGTACAAAACCCTCGAAATGGACAATGATTACCTTAGACACTGTACTACCCTAAATATTGTACCTAAGGGCTTAAGGGTTTGCAAATACCCTAACAATGTCACTGAAGGGTCTGAATTTCATACTGAGCTCATTACTATTTTTGACAATTGTGGTTTAAATGTAATGAAAGCTATTATTAACAACAATGAAAGGTTAATGCAAAAGTTGCATGGTGACATAGAGAAAATTAACAAAGCTATCACAAATGATTTGTTATACACTGTTGAGGCAAATAAGAGAAAATATGAGAATGTTTTGAAAATGTTGATACTAAATGTAAGGAGGTTCAGAACAGGAAGATAGGGAAAATAAAAAGAGACCAAGTGGAATACAAAATAAAACTCATTACCCTAGACCTAGAATTACTCACAGGAATGGGTATGACAAATGGAGGAAAGATGACAACTTTGAAGGAGAATGGGGAAACGGACACTGAAGAACAACAACAAGAAATATTAGAGACAGACGAGTATCCCCATTAAGGAGATCAGAGAGGCTTATGCAGCAGGGTAGGGTTTATTACAATTCAAAAACTACAGGGGAGGGAGATCTTACCAGGCGACACGTCAAGGTTGGAACTAGAAGTTGGTATTTCTAACAACTTGAATACCTGGACTTTCAATGGGTTCAACATATACAATTATTCTAGTGTCAGCATCAACAAGAGTTGGTTTGATCTTTTTCCAAAGGCTTCACCTTTGTTCCCACACAAAAAACGGACATTTTCAAATTATTGATAGACATCAAGTTGTTTATCCGGAAAAAGAATTTAGAACTTTTCTTCAAGGACAACAAGTCTGATTTTCAAGAACAGGGGTTGAAGCGGAAAAGTACATTCAACCCTCCAACTCACCCTCAACTTAGGAACTTTGAATTAAAAGTTGAACATGAAATAAGAAATCATTTGACAACAAGAACTTTTCATTCAAATTTAACCCAGGAAGATAAAACACTTTGAGAGTCATTAGTGAAAATCACAATCTGAGGGTAATGAAACCTGACAAAGGAGGAGGGGTTGTGGTCATGGAAACAATACAATATGAAGGGAAAATGTTGGACTTACTAAATGATTCAGACAAATACACTAGGGTATCCATCAACGAAGTGAATTTAGCATACAGAAGGATTCACTGTTTACTATATGACATGTTAATGCAAGGTTCCATAGATCAAAACACTTACAAATTTTTGGTTGTGGACAAACCAAAATTCCCTGCATTTTCGGATACCCAAAGTCCACAAAATGCCTGTGACCCGCCCTAAGACCAATTGTGTCAGCGGAAGGATCAATTACAGCTCCTAGCCAAGTTTGTTGATCACAAGATCAAACATGTACTCGAGGGATGTGAAAATGTTCTAAAAGACTCTTGGGATTTACTGAGAAGAATTAAACCCTCAATATACAGTGAAAACACCTGCTTTGGAACCATGGACGTGATTGATTTGTTTGGTTGTATCCCCCATGATTTAGGCCTTTCTTGGTTTGAAGAAAAATTAATTGAAAGTAAAAAACTGACACAGACTGATTTCGTTAACACTTTAACATTCATGGAAATTGTATTAAAAAACAATTTCATCTACTTCCAAGGGAGTACTTCAAACAAGAAAAAGGGGGTTGCGATGGGTGCACACTGTGCACCCACATATGCCAATATTATAATGGCCTTTTGGGAAGAAACTTTTCTTCTCAATTCTCCTTTGATGAACGAATGCTCCCTTTATACTAGGTATCTAGATGATTTGTGTTTTTTTTGGAGTGGCAGTGAAGAAAATTTCAACAACCTTTTGACCTTCGTCAACAACACCTCCACATTTTTGAAATTTACTAGTAACTTTGACAAACAGACATTAAAATATCTTGATGTTCACATAGAGAAAAAAGAGGGGAACCTGTCATCAAGAATTTTCAGGAAAGAAACCTTCTCCAACTCTTATTTGCACTACACCAGTTGCCATCCCCCCCACCAGAAAAAGGGGGTGTTGAAAGGGCAATTGGTTAGGTGTAGCAGAATGACCTCTGATAACAAAGTTTTTCTCGAAGAAACTGAACTGTTAAAGAATCTTTTTACCCAGAGAGGGTACCCTCTAGAGATGTTCAACAAGGTGTTGGAGGAAGTCAATACAAAAAGAGGAGACGCTTTTTCCCCTAGTTGAGGGAAGGAAGAAAAACTGACCCACAATTTAGGTTCAGTGGGCATTTTCGCTGTAAAGGAGACAGGATTAATAACTACCTTTAGCGAACAATCAGCTTTTGTCAGGAACATATTTTCTAGAGAATGGGATAGCTTTTCAAAATTTTCAGATCTTGAATCTATCTTTGATAAAGAACTAACCCATGTATATCGTAGAGGGAAAAGTATCAAGAATTACCTTGAAGCAGGGATGAAAAACAACAAGTGTAATAACCAAGAAAAATCCAAGAAAGGATTACAAAAGTGTGGGAGATGTAATTATTGTACCTACCTGATCTGTGGGGAAAGTATGGTTTTAGAAGCAAGGAAAATGACCATACATTTAAATTCATTTGCTAACTGTGACACCAAAGGCATCATATATTTAGCTGTTTGCAAAAAATGTCCCTCTTTCTACGTTGGAAAGAGCGAGAGAAAGCTCAGACAGAGAATATACGAGCACTTATATGATGTCAGGGTGAAGAAAGAAAAAAGTGCATTGAGTAAACATTCAATAAAATGCAACACCACAGGTTACTCATTTTTTGTATTGGAAGTGGTTCCCACTAATCCAAGAGGTGGAATGTGGGAGACACTCATTGAGTATAAAGAATTGTATTGGCAGCTCTTTTTGGATGCAAACCGTAATTTTGGGCTCAATGATATGGTATCATTGGCCAGTTTAGAAGATGAGAGCCGCCAAGCTTTAACACAAAGAAGTTTTTTGAGTTTTGGTTTTATTGTTATGATATTTTATACAGATTGCAAAAAACAAGTGTTTCTTTGGATTCTCAAGGTCTCAGTGTATGGCTTCAATTCATTCAATGGCCACAAGATGGTGCTTTGTTGTTATTTCAGATCCAAAAGCCCAAATCAAGCACAACACAGAAACATTTTAAAAGTTTTATTTAAATGTATTTAAATGTATTAAAGGTTTTAAATTCTTAGACAAATTATAATAAAAAGGGTATAAGTTGAGATTATATGTTTTTAGAGAATTGGACTTATTTATTTAGTTTTTTACATAGTTTTTATGAATTAATCATTCAATTAAATGAACCTTAATTGAATGTGTTAAAGGATTGGACAACAGACCTATGACTAAATTCAAACAGCATATAAAAGCATTTCAGTTTTAAAATGGATGTATAACTGATGAAGTTGGCGACGAAAACGTGTATGTGGATACGTTATTTTGTTTTGCTTGTCTTTATTTGATCCAGTCTTTGTTGTGGAGTGGTTCAAAGTGCTTATTAAAAGCAATTTTACCTTGGAGCTTCGATTTATTTGTGCCTGGTGGAGTTCTCATCACACTTTTCCTGGTTATAAACTTTTTTGGCTCATTTTACCTTTTACTAGTGTACACCAGGAGGCAAAAAACCATACAAGTCCAGAATTTTGTCTGACATGATGCAGGAATTACAGAATATTTTATAGTGTTTACATTCAGGTTATGCCCACCTTACTGACGTGATTAGTCACAGGGCATCTACATCACTTTTACTAACAGTATTCTATTCATAAAGATTGCTGATGTTATATTTTTTAAAAAAGCTTTCTCTTGGGAATAATATAGCCTTGCAAAGCACCTGGTCAGTTATAATGTCTTTCTGTAAATGTTACTCCTTCAAGGTTTCAGGCCTGCTTGAATACAATAGCTGGTTCAGTCTAGTAATACACCTCTTTGTTCTTCTTGCAACATTCTCAACCAGCTATTGTATTCAAGCACCTGGTCAGTTATAATGTCTTTCTGTAAATATTACTCCTTCAAGGTTTCAGGCCTGCTTGAATACAATAGCTGGTTCAGTCTAGTAATACACCTCTTTGTTCTTCTTGCAACATTCTCCCAACAGCTGTGTCTTATCTCGATAACATTTACAAGGCCAATTGTCCCAGAGGAAGGAGAAGATTTTCAATGCTTTATACATTTAATTTCCTGACCCAGCAGATGATCGTTAGTGAAAAACATAAGCTTGCTGAGCTGGCTACTGCCAGGGTCAGAGTTCAAATACACTGCAGTTCCAAAGCTTCAAGCAATTACATGTAAAATCATTCTTATTGCCATATTATTAATAGAATAAAATGCATTATATACTATTTTGCTTTTTAACTAGCACTTTATATATGTTCAAATACATATTTTTCTAACATTTTCCTCCCTTTTAATACTTTTATTCTATTCTGAAATATAAACAATGTCATTTCGTCCCCTAGCCTTCTCCTTTAAGGACTTTCAACCAGGTAAGTTATTTAGTTTATACTTCGGAAAGAATTTCATCTGAAATTAATTTTTCTAACTCAATGTCTTGGTACAAAGTCTCGGTTACAGATATATCAATAAAATCTTTGATTAATCTTTTCATGCAGGGAATCCCACAACAGACACATGCTCCTAATAGGAGCAGACCCACACAAATAGCAATCAAGATGTTCATTAGGATAGAACCCCACCCACCAAACAGATTCTGGAAAAAGTTCGTCAGTGGGTTTGGGCCTGGTTCAGTCATGGCTGATACCTGCTGTATTACCTCTAGGTGGTCATTAATTTCATGTTGATTGTCTGGTATAAACGCACAGCATTCTTCTTTGATAAGTGCGCACGTACCACCTCTCGCCACTAGGGTGAAGTCAAGAGCCATTCGATTTTGTAGCACAACAGTTCTCATTGCATTCAGTTCATCAGTCACTAGTTCGAGAGCAGAAAAAGTTGCATTACTCATTACTTCGAGAAGTTTCGACAGCTTTCTCAACTCCCAGATCGATTTGACTGCTCCATATGCTGGAAGTATTCCAGCCCAGGATATTACACTGTCACTCAAGTCCATATGAGTCAATTTTTCTTTATTCTTTACGGAATGATGGTCTTTCCAACCAGCTTCGATTTGTCCCACTGGATTTACAGGTTTTCCGATTGGACCTTCAGGTTTCCGGGCTACATCTCTCACATTTCGTATCTTACCTAGAGGTAATTCTGCAGTATGTCTTATGGCCAGAACCAGATAACCCAAAAAACAACTGCCGGACCAATTCTCAGGTAGCCATTTGTATGCCTTTTTCCAACAAACAAAATAACAGTTTTCTACTTTTTTACTGATGCGGGTTAATTCTGAATGAAACATTTTCTTGTCTATAATAGACAGTTGTTTATGTAAAATAGGATTTCTCTGCACATCACTTAATGTTGTTTTCATTAAACTCAAATATGAATCATAATTCATATTACAAACAGTGCCTCTATCTTTAGCTTTAATATAGCATTTATAAGATATGGTTATATTACAATTACTCCAACCCACTTGAAGTGTATCATTCTTATAAAAACATACAATTCCCTTCTGTGTAATAGGTAAATACAATGCAATTTTGTCTTGTGATCTTACAGATCCTGTATCAAAAAGTAAATTCTCCCAAGTCTCATTTATCCCCAAGGGGACAGCGGACATTAACAGTCCTCCATATGCTGTTGGTATAGCAGTACAAACCCAGCAATTTGAAATGTTCATAGTCTCTTCATATACATGCTTCATAGCTAGGTATGTGTTAAAGTTCGGATGCCAGTCTATAGACAGTTCATCACGTCTCTCCACTTTCACTTGTGTGGTTACATGTAGGAAAAACCACAACAAAAGGAAGGTTGTCACAATCATAGTCAGTAAATGCATAGTCAACAAGATGATTAAACAACATCTTTGGGGTTGATCTGTATTTTTACTCGTTTTGCTCTTGGCCATCCTGCCTTTGTTGTGTATCAGTCCCAAAATGTTTATCAAGTTGAAAATTCTTTACCGGTTTACAGTGCGTCAGATGGACCCAGGACGTCCTCTCAGCAACTTTGACTGCAGTAGGCGTCGCCAACAGTACCTGGTACAGTCCTTCCCACTTTGGACTTGCCCAATTCTTCCTCTTCGTAACGTTCAACCACACCCAGGACCCCGGAGTCAGCACTGCTTCCAACGGTCTGGTCTGTTTTTTATCTGAAAAAGAGTTCAACTGCAAAACAGTCTTATTTATTAACAGTTTTCTCATGTAGTTAGCTAATGAGCTGTCAGCCTCTAGTTCTGCAGGCATGAGAGCTTTCCACTGCGGCACATAGTATGCCCTTCCAAATATTTCAAAGGGAGTCAAACCCTTTACATTTGGAACTGTTCTCATGTTCAGCAGTGCCAAGGGCAGACAGCAAATCCAGTTTTTCTGTGTCTCACTCACTAGCTTCCTCAATTTGTTTTTTAGAATTCCATTGTACCTTTCCACCAGTCCTGCAGACTGTGGGTGGGAAGTACAATGATTCTTTAAGGAGATTCCAAAGAATCTCCCAAGCTGGTGAATCGTCTGATTAACAAAATTTGTCCCATTGTCACTATAAATCCTTTCCGGTATGCCAAATCTAGGAATTATTTATTTTACTAGGGCTTTTGCCACGGTTGCTGCATCCAGATTTTTAGTTGGAAAAGCTTCTACCCATTTGGAAAACATATCTATAATTACTAAGCAATACTTTTTCCCTTCACATTTATTCATCTCTATGAAATCCATACAAATAGTGTGGAACGGATATGGTGGTGTAGGAAAACTTCCTTGCTTGGGTTTGAATGCCCCTTGTGCATGATGTTTGTTACAAATATGGCATGCTGCACAAAATGTTTTTGTATAATTTATGAATCCGTATGTTTGGAATATTCAATTTACTAACTGTACCATCCCCCCTGTTGAGACATGGCACTGCCCATGGCTCAACAAAGCTGCATATCTAAATAAATTAGACAGTAATATTGTTTTTTTCTCTTTGGAGACATACAGTCCATTTTCGAGGATTGCACCTCATTTCTCCCATTTTCATTTTTCTGCTTTCGTAGTTAGTGTCTGCATTGTTTTTAGCATTTCTAGATCTAAAATCTCAGAGGGTTGTAATTCCTCGGTTAAAAGTAAAGTTTCTGAGGCTGCTTGCTTTGCAGCTGCATCAGCTTTTGCATTTCCTTTTGACATTCTGTCATGTTGTTTTGTATGAGCTATACATTTACAAATAGCTACTTTAGTAGGTAACTGAATAGAATCTAATAAGTTCAAAATAAGTTGCGCATGATTAATCGGTTTGCCATTAGATGTTATCATTCCCCTATTTTTCCATTGTTGCGCAAAAACATGCACTGTAGAGAAAGCATACTTGACTGTCAGTATATATGTTCACACATTTATCTTTCACTAGAGTGCAAGCCCGTGTTAAGGCTATCAATTCTGCTGCTTGAGCAGATAGGTTATGCTGTAAAGGTTGGGCTTCTAAGATCTCTGTATCTGTAACCACTGCATACCCCACTAGATTTTTTCCTGTAGGACCCCTTCTGCACGAGCCATCCACATAAAATGTCACCTCGGCATCATCCAAGGGCATATCAGTGAGATATTGTCTGGGCAAAGTTGTTTGCTCAATTTCCTGCAGGCAGCTGTGCGGCATGCCATCCACAGGAATTGGAAGTAACGTTGATGGGTTTAATGTACAACATTCAATTACCATATATGAGGTTGGCTCAGCAGTATGGTCATACATGAAAGATGTCTATCAGGAGATAGATATGCTATTTTTTCTTGCAGTAAAATTATCGCGACTGCATGAGGCACTCTCAATGTGAGAGGGTGGAATAACACCACTGAGGCCGATGCCTATACTGCCATTGCAGCTGCGACCACTGCTTGTACACAGTGAGGCAACGACCGTGCCACTGGGTCTAACTGTGATGAATAGTAAGCTATGAGGCATTGCTTATCCCCATGCTGTTGCATCAGAACTGACGTCATATATCCCTGTTTACAATCTACGGTCTGAAAGAATCTTTTGTGGTAATTCGGAAGTCCTAAAACTAATGAAGCTATCAATTGCTTTAGTCTGCAGAAAGCTGTTTCTGCTTCGGATGTCCATTGTAATATATCTTGTGCTGCCATTGGTGTTTTATATATTAAATCAGCCAGTGGAGCAGATTCCAAAGCATAGTTTGATATCCAGCTTCGACAAAAATTAGTTGTTCCCAAGAAGGACATCATTTCCTTCTTGGTCGCTGGTTTAGGTGCTTGTAAAATTGCTGTTTTTCTGTCTTCGTCTAATATTCTACCTTCATTGGATATTACATATCCTAGGTATCTGACCTGCTTTTTCCAAAGTTGTAACTTACTTTTGTTTACTTTATGTCCCTGTGCTGCTAAAAATTTCAATAATGCTATCGTATCCTCCCTGCATTGATGCTGGGTGGAGGCTGCTAGCAAAATGTCATCTACATAAAGTAGAATCTGACTACCTCCTGGTGGGGTAAACCCTGCCAGGTTGCTAGCCATTTCTTGTGCAAATATTGTTGGACTCTCACAATATCCCTGTGGTAGCCGAGTATAGGTATACCTTTTGCCCTGAAATGTAAATGCAAACCAATACTGGCTATCAGGATGTATAGGTATTGAAAAGAAAGCATTGCTTATGTCTACTACAGTGAAATATTTTTGTTGCGGCTTTAAATCGTTCAACAAGGTGTATGGGTCTGGCACCGTAGGTGCTCTAGGTATTGCATTGTTTACAGCTTGTAAATCCTGTACCATCCGCCATTCCCCGTTTGCTTTTTTAACAGGAAATAGAGGGGTATTACATGGTGAATCAAGAGATTCTACCAGTACTCCTTCCTTGAGTAATGCTGCTATTATAGGCTTGATTCCTTGCTCTGCATCTTTCCTCAAGGGGTATTGTCTTTTGTGTTCTAAATGCTGATTTTGGTGTAATAGTAACTGGTCCTGCTGTTTGAATAAGTCCTACATCTGATTTGCCTGTTGACCAAAGAATCTCTGGTATGTCACACAAGGCTTTTTCTTCTTCTTCTAATAAGAATGCTAATCAGCTGTCTTCACTAGTTTGTAAGTGTACAGCTGGATGTGTCTGTGTTAGCCAGTTCAATTTCTGTTTTTGTATTCCCTGCTCTGATAATTCTAAATCAGTTTGTTTTTCCCATCTTGTTACTTTTTCTCCTAAGTCCGCCCATTTCATATTCTTATTTTTCGTCAAGCTGACATGTGGTAGTCGATTAGATTTGTACAGTGTCATGAATTCCTGAGGTAATGAACAGCTTACCACACTGTTTCCCTCAGTATCCCAATACAAGGTTCGTAATACTAATCTGTTAGCAGGATTTTTGAATAATTATTGCTCATATTCTTTATCAGGTCCTGGCATGCTACAGTAGTATATAGTACAGTGTAAAAAATGCTGTTGGTCAGTGTCAAGGGAGGGGGCCTTACTGATGGCTACATTCATCAGTTCCTCGGTTACTGCCCCTGGACCAGTCGTAACTAGGTCCTGGCTGTACCAGTAAAATGTCTCACCCTCCGATCGCACCACGAAAGTATCCATTTGTCTTTGTGCCTCCATACCCTGCATAGTGGGAACTACCGCTATGCCAGATATCTGCATAAGATCTCTTCCCAGTAAGTTTACTGGACATTTTGCAGAAACTACAATTTAACTTTTCTGAGTCATACCTGAAACAGGGTCAGTTATTGCTGTATCATGGGAGAGTGGCTCCCTATATAGCTGTCCGTTTGCTGCTTTTACTAATGTATAATCAGGTGATTCGGAATATTCTGGTAACTTGGAGGGGTGTATCAAAGTCCGTGACGCTCCTGAGTCGCACAGGAATTTTACTTCCCTCCCCTGCACCAGAAGTGTGACTTCCGGTTTTGTGTCTGCCAGATAGAGCTCCAAGCTCAGTAATGCCAAATCTAAAATTTCACTTTCTTCATCCTCTGCATCTGCTTGCACTTCTTCTATTCCTTCCACTACATTTACATTTGTTTGTTAGCCTTTCCTGATGATTTCTGACTTTCATCACTATCATATAGTCAGTCCTCATCACCCTTACTTTCTGTAGTCACCTTTTTATTTAGCCTGCAATCCCTTGCTAAATGTCCTTTCTTCCCGCACTTAAAGCACTCACCTTTCTTTTTTCTCTCTTCAAAATCTTCTGACCGTTTGTCAGATTGTCTGTTTCCCTGGGCATTTTTCTTACCGTTTTTACCTGACTGTACTACAAAGACCTCAGCTCCGTCTTCAGCAGTGAAGACTTGTGTCTTCTTTTTTTTTTTTTTTTTTTACTATTAAAGTGTCTTTCAGCATGTCTAGCATATTCAAGTAAGGCTTGTAGCCTACTTGTTCAATGATCTATCATATGCTTCGTAATGAAGCTACTGATAGGTGCAATGCAGCCTTTCAAAAACGCATTTTTCAGTTGCTGTTCATACGAGGTATGTGTCTGATTTTCAGGAATAGCCATACCACTATGGTTATTGAAACATTCCAATAATCTACCATAATACCCATCTACAGTTTCATTCTCTTGTTGTATGCATTGGTTAATGCAAGTCCAATCTGCTTTAGGTTTACATTTTTCAGAAATTCGGTCTGTAAGACCTTTTACTCTGTTGTCTAGTTCTGCGTCACTATGTGGGAGTGGTTTAAGCTCTGCATTACGAGGATTCCAGGTGCCACAAATCATGTGCCAGTCTGGACCCACAATTTGTCTAACTACCTTTTCCACTTGTTCCCCATTCAAGTGGTAACTTAGTCTCATACCTTGTAAATCTTGTAAAAACTTTGTGTAATTAACTTTTGGATGGGGGATTCCCTCTGTAGCTTTCCGAATATCTTCCGGTGTCCATGGTCTGTATACTAGAAGAGTTGGGTCCTACCCTTCCTGTCCTGCCTGAGGATTTGGTACCTCGATTAGTGGACAGATTTCTTCCTCATTTTCCTCTAGTGTGTTTTTCCCTATTTGATACAAGTCTGTGTCCCCAAGTGTTTTACGTGTCCGGGACCTAGTTTCAATAGGATCTCTAACAAATGGTTTTAGTGTTCTTGTGACATCAGGATAACGTGGAGGTAGACCAGCTTGTCCTCCTGCTTCATATCCTGAAAAAGGCATCGGTGGGGCCGTCGCTATTACTATATTATTATCCTCTTTATCTAAAAATAACGTCTTAGCATTTTTAGTTTTTTGTTCCCTTAGGTTTACTTCCTCAATCCACCTGTGTGCCTGAGGAATGCCTAATCGTTGTTGTTTTTTTTTGCCTGACCTTCTGCATCAGATTTAAGTTGTTTTAAGAGTTTAACTAATGAAATTTTATCCAATTTACCATCAAATCCGTATTTATTAACCCATTTTGTATAATACCTAACATTATCAGCCCGTTGTAATTGCGTATATTTTTGCATCCTCGGTTAGGGCCGGATCTTGCGATGTTTTAGTGCACTGATTTCCCATATCAAAAGAAAATGTTACGTAACCCTTTTCACCACGTGGTATTTCAGTTTATCTAGAATGACTGCCTACCTTATTCTGTTTCCCTGATCTCTGACAAAATATACAGTAATTTCCTTTTGTCCCTGATCTGTATAACAAATCTTCTGACAATAGTATTTACTGCAACTATGTCCCTGATCTAAAACAGAAAAAAGGCAAATATCTTCCTACCTGAGCCTCCTGAGTCGACCAGTTCAAGACCGCTCTTCGGCCGCAGATCAGAAAGTGGCCAGCCTCTCAAAACGACAATTCAGTCGGAGGTCTTTTGTATTTCAAGAAGAACCATTTCGGTAGCTTCTCCTGCGCAGTGTTTGACACCGGTACACTCTGATCTGTAGCTGTTTGAGGGTTTCCGATTCAAGAAGGACCAAACTGTTAAATAAAAACAACACAGGAGGCTCAGATGCAAAAGTTTACTAGTGTACACCAGGAGGCAAAAAACCATACAAGTACAGAATTTTGTCTGACATGATGCAGGAAGTACAGAATATTTTATAGTGTTTACATTCAGGTTATGCCCACCTTACTGTCGTGGTTAGTCACAGGGCATCTACATCATTTTTACTAACAGTATTCTATTCATAAAGATTGCTGATGTTATATTTTTTAAAAAAGCTTTCCCTTGGGAATAATATAGCCTTGCAAAGCACCTGGTCAGTTATAATGTCTTTCTGTAAATGTTACTCCTTCAAGGTTTCAGGCCTGCTTGAATACAATAGCTGGTTCAGTCTAGTAATACACCTCTTTGTTCTTCTTGCAACATTCTCCCAACAGCTGCGTCTTATCTCGATGACATTTACAAGGCCAATTGTCCCAGAGGAAGGAGAAGAAGATTTTCAATGCTTTATACATTTAATTTCCTGACCCAGCAGATGATCGTTAGTGAAAAACATAAGCTTACTGAGCTGGCTACTGCCAGGGTCAGAGTTCAAATACACTGCAGTTCCAAAGCTTCAAGCAATTATATGTAAAATCATTCTTATTGCCATATTATTAATAGAATAAAATGCATTATATACTATTTTGCTTTTTAACTAGCACTTTATATATGTTCAAATACATATTTTTCTAACATGAAGTCATTGGGTATGAAGGTAAAAAGATTGTTCACATCCATGGTAGTCAGCAGAAGGTTACAACTGTTCTTATTTGTATCCATAGCTCTATGTAATTTCCTAAGAAAGTCGTCCAACTCTTGCAAAACTGTCTCAATATCAGTCAGTATTTTTGCAAGTTCTTTCTCTACATATAAAGACACAGTTTCTGTGACTCAACCTTGCCCAGATACTATGGGTCATAATGGAAGGTCATACAGATCCTTGTGGATTTTTGGTAATCCACTTATTGAAGGTGTAGTTGGATGTGTCATATGAAAAAATTTAAACAAATTTAGATCAATAACTCCTTCCAGTGGCATGTCATTTAAGTTGTGTTTCAACTTTTTGTGTCGCATTTTTAAGGCCATAGGTGTTACTTCTGTATATGTCTTCTTGTCTTTTAACATTTTTAGCATTTTAAATCTATACCAATCTGCCTCAAGTACCACTATGGCCCCTCCTTTGTCTGCGGGTTTCAACACAATGTTTTCATTCCGCTGTAGATTAAAAGGGGCCTATCTTTCCTCATAAGAAATGTTGTGAAAATGCTTATTACCTGCTTCTGTCCTTATCTTTTCAACTTCATTACTGCATAAATGTGTGAAAAGCTCAAGGTTAAAGGTAAAGCTTAAGGAGGAGAAAAGACCGCTTTAAACTTTGAGTATTAAAAGACATTTTCAGTCCCAGTTTATCAGCGATCTGATATTATCAAAAGCACTTATCGTTTTTGGAATTCAAGGGACTTTACATCTTTTTAGCAGTGTTTTTAATATTTTTTATGAAAATATCCAAATTTTTCAAGTTTTCAAGTGCTACAGTCGTGGAAGTGTAGCATGTTTATCATTTTACTTTGTGGTTTTTACTGGCTACCCCTAGGCAGTGGGACATATTCTTCTTGTTCAATATTTGTTGTATTATACCACTGCACGTGGCTGAAGAACAAGGTAACCATGTTAGCAAAGGACAGTTTAATATGGATTTTATTAAAACTAACAAAGGGGTTGAGCAGTCAGAAGTACATGTCAACCCACTGCTGCTTTTGTGTTTTGATTCAACTGATATATGAAGTGGAAGATGTTTGCAATGATGGTAAATTTGATAAAATACTGAGTGAAGTGGAATCAGCAGCTTATCTGCTTAAATGGCTCACATGGCAGCGGTTTCATTTGGAAGCAAGCCTGCATAACCAAGTTATCCCAAGAGGGATGAGAGGAAATGTATGCCCAGTTATGGGAATCAATATTTGGACCTACTAGTGAAATGGTAGGCCATTAATTTAGAAACTAGCTTCCGATATATGAAGCTGCTAATTGATTATTTCAAACTGGAAGAAGAAAACATTGCCAAGCAGATTAAAATGAAGCAGTTGAAGCTTGAGAACTTTAGGAACTCTTACCAGGTGAGTAAAATAGAAACGCTTCCAAAGAACCAAAGAAATTAACTAGAGCTGTTTCAGATTTCAAGTAAGGGCATATTTTTTGAATGGCTCCGGGAAGAAAGGAAATTTGAAACTCCTACAGTAGGTGGGGACAAAGAACTGGCTAAGCTTAAAAAGAATCCTGTTAATCTGAGCACCGCAGTAGCGGAGGTAGAACAACTTACAAACAAGGGAGATTGCTTTGGACTCTCCAGGTGCTGGAGAAGTCAATACACTTGCACCTACTTCATCATTAGAAGGCACTAGCAGCTTGAGTCAAATAGGAGCTGTACCAAAGGGAGGAGTAGTGCACATACCGGTTAGCCATAATCTATCTTTTTTTTTAAACAAACCCAATACAGAAATCGATGAACCCAGAGTCAGGATCGGAAAAGAGAGAAAACTGAGTTAGCTGAATTGTCACTAGTGGTGAACATCTCTAACTACATATTAACTCCGGCTGAACATGCAGTTTGAGAAAGGACTCACATTTATTCCTTCCTTAAAATCAGACTTAAGTGAGTTTGTCAAATATTTAAAATATTTTGGATGGAATGTTACGTTGAAGAGCATTTATGAGAATCAAACTTCTGACATAAAGGCTGTTAAACCCAGCACCTTTGTTCCCCTCAGTCATCCAGCGGTTGAGCTTTTCACACGTTTATTCAGTAAAGTTGAAAAAATAAGGGCAGAAGCAGGTAATAAGCATTTTCACAACATTTCTTATGAGGAAAGACAAACCCTTTTTGATCTACACCGGAATGAAAAATGTGTTGAAACCCGCAGACAAAGGAGGAGCCATAGTGGTACTTGAGGCAGATTGGTATAGATTTAAAATGCTAAAAATTTTAAGACAAGAAGACGTATACAGAAGTAACACCTATGGCCTTTAAAAATGCCACACAAAAAGTTGAAACACAACTAAATGACATGCTATTGGAAGGAGTTATTGATCTAACATCCAACTACACCTTCCATAAGTGGATTACCAAAAATCCCCAAGGATCTGTATGACCCTCCATTACGACCCATAGTATCTGGGCAAGGTTGGGTCACAGAAACATATGTAGAGAAAGAGCTTAGAAAAATACTGATTGATAAGACAGTTATGCAAGACACCGATGACTTTCTTAGGAAATTACATATAGCTATGGATACAAATAAGAACAGTTGTAACATACTGCTGACTACCATGGATGTGAACAATCTTTTTACCTCGATACCCAATGACTTTGGGATTGAGACGACACTACAAGGGAAAACTAACACGCAGCCTTAATGGAGCAGAGGCTGACAAAATGTGCTCATTATTGTCAATGATTCTTGAGAATAACTATGGACAATCTATCTACTAGCAACATTGGGGGGGATTGACATGGGCACCCCCTGCGGGAACAGTTATTCAAATCTTGCATTGGCAGAATGGGAGCGTACCGATATACTCAGTCTGACTTATCCTTGGCATAAGAACATTTTATTCTACAGCCGTTTTGTGGATGACCTTTTTGTACTTTGGGAAGTAGATGAGAATCAATTCCTTTTATTTTTGGAGTACATAAATGGAACTATGACTTTTTTGAAACTAACAGCGGAATTGTCTCGTATGTCTGTCAACTCTTTAGATGTTAACATTACATTGGAGGAAGGAAATAAAAGGTGTACAACATTGTACAGAAAAGGTACATGAGGGAATCATTATCTGCACAAAAGTAGTATGCATCCCAGGCATATTACAAAAAATATGCGGAATGAAACTACAAGGATCTTGAAAAGATGCACCCAAGGTGCAGTTAGAGAAAGAGATCCAAAATCTGCAAAAGAATTTAAAAACACTTGGCTAAATTGAAAAGGATACCTCTGTTCCAATGGACAATATAAATAAAGAAATAAATCATGAAAAAACTACAATTGAAGCATGTAGGAAACAAAAAGGTAGTGAACAGAAGGACAACAGATTTTAAGGGTGATGATGACCTACAGCACAGATAATGCGACAAGTCAAAAAGTAATACATAAAGTTTGACCCATCTTAACCCAAGACCCCAAATTAAAGGGGGATAGTAGGGGAGAACCATGTTTTGGATATAAGAATAGGAAGAATATCAAAAGATTATTATGCACAAAAGATGGCTTTCCAAAACCTCAAATTTTGGGTCCCAAAGGGACATTTCGATGTGGAAATTGCTCAGCTTGTGAACACATTGATTGCAGTAATTCCTTTTTCTAACTGAATTCTGGAAGGGAATACACATTTAATTTGAAAGCTACATGTAGTACCCCAAATGTTTATTTGGTGACTTGTACGTCATGTCCAGCTTATATCAGCAAAACAAATCAAGCCTTTTAAAACTGCATCCTGAGGCATTTGAGAGACCTCCGTGGAAAGGACTTCCATAATTCCCTTGCTGTACATGTTAGTACTTTCTCTACATATTCCTTTTTATTCAAAGTAATAGAACGGGTCTTTGTGGGAATGAAACAAGGAGATATTAATAGAGAGAAAAAAGAGAGTTTAGATGTATAAGTAACTTAAGAGCAGATCAATTTCCTGGTCTAAATGCGGTGCTTCGTTTAGACCAATGGTGAAAGCTAGAAGACCAACTATTGGCTGAAAAGGAGAGTATTGTAGACGATTGTGATTGGATGAGAGAAAATCTTCCTGTTTTCTCTAAAGCTGAAAGCTAGTAAAACGACTATTGGCTGTTAAGGTGTGTCCACTTTAAACACTTGTGATTGGTCCATTTTTAAGGAGAAAAGACCGCTTTAAACTTGAGTATTAAAAGACATTTTCCATCCCAATTTATCATCGATCTGTTGATTTATCAAAAGTGCTTATTTGTGGAATTCAAGGGACTTTACATCTTTCTAGCAGTGTTTTAATATTTTGATTAAAATATCCTATTTTTTCAAGTTTTCGAGTGCTACAGTCGTGGAGGTGTAGCTTGTTTATCGTTTTACTAAGTTATCTTGAGTGGATCCTTTCTCTTCATTTACCTCTCCCCAGATGATCCCTTATTTGGGGGAACACTTAGCTTTTGACCACTTGTGTGGACTGCTCTGTAGCCCCCATACCCTTTCTCCACAAAAAGGTCAAAGCAGTGTTTAGTGAAGGACGACGACCATGGATTGCCATCTGTGCAGGACCTGCTTTGACATATGTCATTTATTCAGGTTGGCAGCTTTTGTTCAAGCCGTAGTTGAAATATTACAATATTCTGATGGATTTTCCCTTGGGCAGATTCCTGTTTTTAGTTCATCTTAGATTCCACAAACCACGGTGTTATTTGTTGCTACCAGAGCAGGAGTCCAGCACTTTTGGACAAGGTCAGCAAGAGGTATTTTCCTTTGCCTCTTTGGGCCAAAAAAGTCTCTTAGCTGTGACCGTTTCTTTCCCCCCCTTGCAGACCCATATTTCTCAACTAGACAGACTTTCGCAGAATGTCCAGTTTTTGGTCTCATATTTTTGGTCATTTTTTCATAAGATTGTGTGCTTTCTAACAAGTTAGTGGAAAATCATTAAAGACTGAAGTTAGACAATGACAGGCATTTGAGTTTCAGACTTCATATCCTTCAGAAAATTCATGCTAATGCAAAACCTGTTAATGTGAAGTTCTGTCTAGCTGTACATTTTTACTGATGGGGTCCGGAGCCAATCCTCTGCTCCGAATTGGCCAACTGCTAAAGCTAGAGGTCTTCAACTAGCTTCAGGCCAACTCCCTATCCCATGATGCACCTTGTGCTTTCCTCGCATCTCATTTGCCACTGCAACAGATCGGGAGTGCTTCGACAGCTCTGGCCAGTGAAACTTCAGTATTTTTTTAGAAAAAGTGATAGCTTAGCTTGGATAGTTAATTTTTGTAGTTAAGTTTTCTTTATCCTATGAATATAGATAATTAGGAATAAGGTGTGTTGCTACTTTTGGTGGCCGTGTTTTTTCTAGACCATTTTTCTTTATATATATCTTCCTTTGAGCAACAACCTATTTAAATTACAGGGCTGTCTGGACATTTCTTCCTATCCAGAGTGTGTGTTAAGCCTGCTAGGTTTTAAGGCTAGTTGAACCTGGGCCCAAGTTTTAGGGCCAGTAGTTCCATATTCTTCTTAGTGTATGCATATATTGTAGAAGTTAGGGCAGTAATTATGTGTTTTCTTCTTTAAAAAACTACATTTTTCAAGAGTTCTAAAGTGTTATTTCAGTGTTGTATTATACTTCAGATATAGATATTTGATAGTTCTGCCATGTCTCAGCAAGAAAAGGCTAAGGATTTAAAAATGTCCTAAATGTGGACCAAAAATGTTAATAACTGATGGTCACATAGAATGTGTTTATTGTCTAGGTGAAGTTCAGCTACAGGAGAACTGCGCCATCTGTCATTCATTTAGCTCTCGTGTTCTTCATGAACGTAAGAGTAAGCTGATAACTAGGGGATTACTGAAGTGTTCCTTTCAGGAATCACTGGATAAGGACAAATCACTGGACAATACATCAAAATCTTCAAAGACTTGGTGGTCTGGTTCAGAGCCAAAAAAGGGTTCATTGACCTCAAAACTGATTGAGAGACTCCTATCTCGGCTCCACTGCTTTTCGGAACCAGAGGTTGTTACTGTTTGTAGAAACCGGTATCTCCAAGTTTAAAGTCTCCAATTTTTCAGTCAGTGGACTCTTCCATAGCTTCTTCCGGGTCCTCAAGACTCTCTGATAAGATGTGGATCGTGTGGTGCAGAGGCTGCTACAGACAATGGTGCTTGCCAGACTTTTATCGGGGCTGATCCCTGGGACTTCAGAACTGACAAACCCCCCACCCCAGCCATCTTCTGTTCTCCTCCTATCTGTCTCAAATTTTCGGAGCCAGATTGCTCGTAGCTGATGATTGTGGAGCCTTCGAGTCCGACGCCTACTTCAGGCATGTCTGTCCCGACAATCCTGACATCGCTGCTGACCCGAGGGGTCTAGGAGCCGACACTCGCCATTTGGGTCTGAGGAGGATAGTCGGACCAATTTTTTGGTTCCGACTTTGCCTGTCTGGTCCTCAGCTTCAACCTCTGGCTCGGAGCCTCTGTTTTGGCACCAAGGGAATCTTTCATATCTTCGGATCCATGGGTTTCTTCGCGTCGGGGCAAAGATGCCTTTGATGCTATGAGGAGGGTGTTGTCCACGCTGACAACCATACCATCAGAACCAGTAGCTCCTTCCCCCAGAGCACCAGTGTCTACCTCTTCATCACACATCCATCTAAAGAGAAGAGACCCTGAGCCTCAGGAAGCCCCATTGAGCGAGCCCTGCTCTTCCGAGACCTCTTCAGAAGCTCCCACTGAAGAGGTTCCCAGGGAGAGAGTTTGCAAGAGGAAGCATCTGGACTTTCCACAGGAATCAGTCACTTTGGCCACTGACTTGGATGAGTCAGAAGGATTCCCACTGTCCCCTTCGAGGACATCTCCACAGATATCCTGGAAATTCTTTAGCAGAGGGGTGGCTGGAAGTCCCTTAACTCTACAGATAAGTCAGTGCTTTTGAAGACTTTTGGGTCTCAGCTCTCCACCTCTTGGGTGTCTCCACCCTTTGATGAGTTGATTGAGCGAATCTCTCAAAGAGCGTGGGAGTCCCCTGATACCATGGAACCTGTCCGTAGGAGGCCTAATAAATTTATAACTTCCCCCAAGACAAGACCTTCCTGACCAAAGGAGTGCTGGTTGACGCTATGTTGGCGCCAGCCATCAAGAAGGAACTGTCACACTTCTATATCTGTTCATCCTCCTAACAAGGATTCTAGGATCATGGACAGATATGGTAAGTACATGTTTAGACTTTTGCTCTCCGATCACTGAACTAACGCACTTTACAAGGTTACAAAGAGATCTCCTGAAAGAACTAGGAGATGCTCTACAGGGTTCAGTAGCTGCAGGGGTCTCAGAAAAGGTAACTTCCCCAGCTCACTACCCTAAATTCTCTTGAAAATTTTTCCATGCGTCTAGTCTCCTAGGCAGCTGATGGAATGAGTAGGGCAGCAGGGACAGGAATTGCTCTTAGGAGACATTCCTGGATGCGCTTATGTTCCTTTGCAGAGCCCTTTAAATCATCCTTTATTAACTCCCCTTTTGATGGCTCATCCCTTTTTGGACCCAAAGTAAAGGAAACCCTTACCAGGAGTCAACAAGATGGAAAGACCGTCTGCTGTCGGAGTCCAATTTTCCACTCCTACCAGACCTTACCCCAAAGGTCAGAAGGGAAGGAAGATGTGGTTCCGAAAAACTTGAGCTTTCCAGAATACTCGTGGTGAACCCCCTTCTGGAGGCAGAGGAGGGGGTAACAATGGAAGACGCCACCCACGCAGCAGAGGGGGGATGCAGAACCAGAGCGACAGACCAGTTCTTTGCCAAGCTCTATTAGGGCTCCTAAGAGGAGGCCCACCTGTCCATCTCTGGAGGCAGTCGGGGGACACTTCTCTTTGTACCCAGATGCCTAGCTAAAAATAAGACAGCCTGCTACAAAGCATCATATCCAGAGAATACTCAATTCCCTTTGCCACTCCTCCACCTTATAAGGAAAATCCCGGACTTTCCACCCAGTCACAGTTAACAGGCAGCCTCAGAGATTCAAAGGTTGCTGGAAAAGTCATCCAACCAGTCCCAGCAGACCAGAGAGGATCTGGAACTTACTCAAGGTTTTTTTTTAGTTCCAAAGAAAACAGGTAACTGGTGGCCCATGTTGGATCTCAGCAGACTAAACAAGTCAGTAAGAAAAACAAAATTCCGGATGGTCACGCTACAGTCAATTCTTCCCTTTTTAGGGAAAGACCATTGGATGTGCTCGATAGATCTCCAGGATGCGTACTACCACATAAAAATGGACAGGCCATCCAGAGTTCATCTGTGCTTCTGGCTGGGAGCCAGTCATCAATTTCGGGCTCTGCCCTTTGGTCTCACTACAGCCCCGAGTGTTCAAATGCATGGCAGTACTCATGACTCATCTGAGGCGCTTGGGATTCCAGGTGTTTCTATATCTAGACTGGCTCCTCACTGCCACCACCAGGCGTCAACTCATACGAGCAAGGGACACAACTTTGAACCTCTGCAGTCAGTTGAGGATTGCTATAAATTCAGGAAAATCTGCCTTGTCGCCATCGCAACATACCGTTTTTATAGGAGCAGAGCTAAATACCATTAAGATGACCCTAAAACTTCCTTCAGAAAGAGTTTGTGTTCTACAAAATCAGGTTCTGGACCGGCTTCCGAGAGAAAAAGCCTGCGTCAGTGGTACGCAAATTGGTAGGGACAATGGCGGCAGTGAACATTGCAATTCCTTTAGGTTGGCTGCATATGCATGCACTACAATGGCTCCTGTTCACGCAATGGTCCTTTCAAGAACTCCCAGTGTCTCACAAAATCCTGATAACGAATTCCTGCAAGAAGAACCTTCAGTAGTGGCGGACATCTCACCAAGTAACTCTAGGTCGCCCTTTTGTTGTACCCACTCCCATAGCTACATTGACCACGGATGCGTCCCTGATAGGGTGGGGGGGGGGCATTATCAAGAAAGAACAGCCCAAGGCACATGGCACAGATGTGAGGCTCACTGGCATATCAATGGTCTGAAGATGAGAGTGATACTTCTAGCATTGCAGTCCTTTCAAGACTCTGTCCCTCTAGGAACTATTGCAATTCAGACAGATATGTCAGTAGTCTGGTACATAAAGAAGGAGGAACCAAATCTTACCCCCTGTGTTGAAAGACCTTGAGAGTGTGGCAATGGGCAACTTCCACCCAGAGCTTTCCCAGGGAGCTCCAGTGTGATAGCAGACAAGCTGAGCAGGGCAGTTCTACTGCCTCATGAGTGGTCCCTAAAAGAAGTAGCAGAAAGATATTCTGCAGATAGGGTCAGCCTTGCTGCGATTTCCTAATAACTCCAACAAGCACGAAATGCAGCAGCTACTTTGCCCTAATCCCCCCTATGGGGAATTCCCCAAGGGATGCATGTGTACACAATTGGCCCGTGGGTCTCCTGTATGCCTTCCCCTCTTCCTCTGATAACCAAAGTTTTACAGAAAGCCCAAGGCTCTGGGAAGGAGCATCATTCTAATAGCCCCTTACTGCCCTCATCAAATTTGGTTCGCCTTCTTCCAGCCTCATCTATTGGAAGAACCTTGGATTCTTGACCCAGTGCCAGATCTCCTGACTCATTCTTCAGGGGCTTTCCACCCTTCTCTTCAGTCCCTCAAACTGACAGCTTGGCTGCTCCAATTCCAAACATAGCCAGGATTCACAATCTATCAGCTGCAGCTCAATATATTTTAACATTCTCTCATAAATAGTATACCAGGATGTTATAGCTTACTAAATGGAAGAGGTTTCCTATATGGGCACTTCAGAACAATATTGATCTGTACAAGGCTTCAGTTTCATCCATTTTGGAGTTTTTGACTAAACTCTTCAATGAAGGGGCAGTGGCAGCAACCATTAGAGTTCAGTTGGCAGCGATTGCTAACTTTCATCTAGGTGATCAGGGGTCTAATATGTCACACAGACTCTGCAAAGCCTTTCTCAAGGGTACTGCCCATTTGAGACCACCCATTAAAGCTCCAGTTATGGTATGAAACCTAAATTTTGTTCTTTCCCATATAATCCCCCCCCTTCGAACCAGCCGCATCTTGTGACTTGAAATATCTTTCATAGAAAACCATATTTTTAATATCTATTGCTTTTACTCAGAGGGTTTGAGTTACAGGCCTTGTCCATTAAAACCCCCTTATTTGATTTTCCATAATGACAGAGTCTCTCAGGATGAATCCTTTATTCTTACCTAAAGTTTTCTCAGAGACAAATCTCAACCAATCTGTTGAATTACCCATATTTTTCCTAAATACACAAATGAGATGGAACATATGCTGCACAAACTTGATGTTCACAGAAAACTTAGATTCTATTTAAACAGAACCAAACATATCAGGAAAACAGATCAGCTCTTTGTTTCCTTTTCAGAGTCTAAAAAATGCACTCCAGTGGCGAAAACTACTTTATCAAAATGGTTATCAGATTGTACATCCTTCACTTACAGTTCAGTGAATACACCGTTACAACAGAAAATAAAGGCCCACTCTACTAGAGCTGTATCTACTTCATTAGCCTTTACAGCTAAATTACCATTAGATAGTGTTTGTGCAACAGCTACTTGGTCAAGGCGTCATACTTTCATCACTCATTACAAAGTAGATAAGGCCTCCAGGGACAGGGCTTCCTTTGGTTCTACTGTCTTGAACATTCTCCCATGAGCCACCCAAGAAAGATGGTGCTTGGGATGCTACTCATCAGTAAGAATGTATGGTGAGATAGAACAACTTCACATAAAGAAGTTATGTACTCCCCATAACGTTCCATGTGAGTTGTTCATCTTGCCTTCATTCTTACGTCCCACCCTCCAACCCCCGAGAATTCATTTATGTCATGGTGTTACTGTCTCTTATCCAGTTTCCAATATCGGCATATTACTTGTATGTAGCCTGTTGGCAGCAAAAAGATCTGAGGGAAGCACAAGGTGCATCATGGGATAGGAAGTTAGCCTATAGCTAGTTAAAGGCCTTGAGCTTTAACAGTTGGCCGAGTTGGAGCAGAGGATCAGCTCTGGACCCCATCAGTAAGAATGAAGGTGAGATGAACAACTCACATGGAACGTTATAGTGAGTACATAACTTTTTTCCATCAACTTTCAAACTTTGTAAGAGCATTATTTAAAAATTGTCCCTATTTTTTGGCCTTTGTCCAAATTTCTTGATGTAAGACTTTGAGGTGTGTGTGCAGGCCAGCCTTTAGAAAGCTAACCATTCCTGTATTGTCATTGCAAGACATTTCCTGAAATGCTCCTTAAGATACTTCTGTGTTCTTCCACATAGCCATTTTTAACTGCAACTGTGCTCTTGGTATGGCTAACGCACCAGTCTCAAGAATGTATCTACACATGATGGTGCTCAGGCTTGACCTAAGACATGCTGTTTTTGATTCCCTTTTCCAGGGTGGTCTGTTTGAGCAGGCTTTGCAAGATCGTCTGTAGAAAAGAAAATGGTTGCAGCCATCTTCACCTTGGGCAGCTACTGTAAGAAAATTCTATTTCATAGGGAGGGCAGAGCTTCCAAAGCTTTACCTGTCTTAAGCTGAATCACTGAAGTATGAGTTTAATCATTTTTTAGTTGTGAAACATAAACGTATGAAAAAAAGTTGTGTGCAGGCAAGCCCACCACCCTCTTATGTATACTAAATCCATAGTCATACCACCATGAGAGGGAAGGGAATATCCTGAGAGTATATTCAGTCATGCACAATACGTCAGCACTGTTTCAACCAGTCATGATGAAAAGCCACATTCTTAAGCATACTCAGAATGTAGAATAGATGCATCCAAGTACCCATTTACTGCCCTCCCACATTTTACCAGCAGTGCCTCAGGGGGGATTTTTGCTTAGTTGCCTCTGCAGAAATCCTAATCAACCTTCGACAAATGCCTTGTTACCACATTTCCAGCATGAGGAACCATGCAAGAAGCCCACCCTGCAGTTGCAGTGATACTGATATGATCAAATCCCCACAAAAAATATTATACAAATCAACTTGACAGTTTCTTGGAGCAGGCCCAGTCTACTCCTCACTGGGGTGATAGAGCAGTTCATTTTAAGAGATGGTGTTCTCTTTTTTCCATTCCAAAGGAGATTGGGAGGCTTTTATGCAGTAATGTTCTAGTGAAAGGTAGCAAAAGCAAAATGGAACTGAATAAGATTTCTGGTGAAGTGTGTAGCACTTGGTATACCATTTAATAACAGATGTAACACTAAGATAATGGAATGGTTATTTTTAGGCAGAAAATTACAAGTTTGCCAATCTTCTCAATAGTAACCCTAAACTGTGTTTCTACGTCTTTTACTTTGGTTTGAAATGCAGGACCAGATAGCACAGACTTGTGGAGTAATTGGACAGCTGCATAATGTACAGTAAATATAGTTTAGTATACTTAGTATAGTTATACTAAAGAGAAAACTACATTTTATAATCAGGACACTCATTTCACGAGAGCATAATTACTTGAAAATGTGGTCTTTCTGTATTGTGCATACCATGAGCCTTTCATCATAACTGCTTACAATTCTTTATGGCAAGTGGATATGCCCTGCAAGGCAGCCTTTTGTGTCTAATTTATGCTATATTTATGACACCAGCAAATTTTCTTTTCCCACAGGTTTAGTCAAAACTGTGAATTGATGCTGCAGAGATTCAAGTATGCATATTTTTTCTTATTCATAGTTCTCGACAACTTTGCAGACAGAGACAAAGCCATACATAATGGAGAGGGGAGGTGCATCAAAGGCTTAACATTCGGTATTAATTTTGAAGTGAATTAGAGTATTTAATAAAAGCAGGTTTAACATCCTGCATTTACTGAGCAATAGGTATGAAATGCTGATGTTTGCCATTATTGACAGTCCTCAAATTATAATCAAATGATTTACTAGAAAATGAAAATTTAGGAAAGAAAGCAAAATGAGGCAAAATCAGGGACAGCTGAGAGGTATGCATATGGTAGACCTCATTGTCAAAACAGGTAAGAACCTATCCACAATATCCCCAAGAAATGTAGGCATCAAAAACATGCTAAGAAACTGCACCATTTTGTTCTTCAGTTAAAATTGAGAAAGAGGTGAAATCAAGACTAAAGGTCTCCACCTTGATTGTTGCAAAGTCGTAGGCTTCAGCAGTTCCTTCTCCTCGATAGAACTTAAATCTGATGTCTGTCTTCAATCATACTTGACTGATGGGTTTGGTTCTGAATCCTTGGAACCAACTCGACCTTTATACAAAGCTCACGCCAGCCAAAAACTCTCAAGCTAAGGCTCTACCCATACTTTCTCTCTTCCCATTACCTCGGATCTCATTTGCCACGTAGAAAATTGGATGCATCATCCGTTGCTCTCAGCTAAGTGCTCAAATGTTTTTGCTATTTAGCTATCTTTTCACTTCTGTAGTTTTCTGCCTATAGTATTTTCAGCTATATAGTTCTCTCTTGGTGTGAGTGACTCTGAGTCTTTATTCCATTTTTACCTCAAGGTATCTTTTTTTTAACCATCATTTGTATTAGGCCTCTCCTCCCATCTAACCGCTGGTAATTCTTTGATACCCCCTTTTCCTTCCTTTTCTCCTTACCCTTTTTTGCGTAGTTTTTAGATTCCATTGTTGGTATATTACAAAAAAAAGGCTTTATCTTGATCTTCCCTTTATATTATGAGTGATTGCGTGTGTGTGAATATATATATATATATATATATCAGCATGCCATTTACTTGTTAGAGAAAAATGGCAGAAAAGCAAAAAGGAACCTCTGGGTTCAAACAATGTAAAGACTGTGGCCGAAAGATGCCCAATTCGGATGGGAATCTTTCATGTGTCACTTGCTGGTGTCTCCTTTGGAAAGTCAACCTCCATGCAAAGTTGATTCTTAAGGGCTTATTGAAATGTCCTTTTGGTGATGCTTGCTGAGGCGCAGAGACTTCAAAATCTCCGGAGACTGACTCTACAAAAAAAAAAAAGAGCCATTCGGTACAGTCTTCCCCTAAGGTACACAAATCCAAGACTCAAAAATCTCAGGTTTAGACTCCTTCCTCAGAACCGAAACCAAAAGTTCCTAGGATTGCTTTGACTTCTACTCTGCCACTGAAAACAATACAATTTTTTTCGGTGCCGTCCAGAATTGAAGGTATTCAGACATCTTCGGTACTGACCATGTCTTCTGCACCAACGACCTCACCTGTACCGATAATTGCCACCTCTAATATTTCCGTTCTATCTGCACCTGCCAGTCTTTGGCACCAAAAGTCAAGATCCTAAGTACCCCAGAATAGATACTCCCCTTCACTAGTCCTCCACCAGTATATCGGAATTGTTTGCTGGGATCAGCTCTTGGCAGCCGGAGATCTTCCTGCTCCCTCTAGGACCACCCTCCTGGAGTTGAGGCTTACTCTCCCAGGACTCCCAAACATAGTCCTCCTTCAACCTTTCTGCAGGTCTTGGGGCCAGCTACTTTGAAGCTGCCAGTACCAGCTACTTCAGTACCAAAGGTGGATCTCACATCTGTACCTCAGCCTGCTCTGTAGTCTTTGGCTCCATCGGAACAGTCGCACCCACAGGACTGAGATTTCGCTGGCGGTTCTAAGATCCCTGGATTGGCTCTGATTTTTTTCCATGGCACCATCTATGGTTCTTGGTCACTTAGTAGTTTCAAGTCCTCTCTCTGCTCCTATTCTGGGGAGCAGCTCATGGGAGTGGAGTGTGACCCTGGTTCCAAGGTTGTTCTCTTTTCCGTGCTCCCATCCCTCATTAGGTGGGCCTGCCTTCCAAATTATTTAGAGAGCTCTAGCCTCAGCAGGCTCCCAGTTGGTACCATCCCCATCAGTGTGCCATATTTTTGTTCCCTCTGGTTCGCAACTGCCACAATCTGCTACTTCAGGACAGTAGGCACAAGAGCAGCAAGTTACCCTAGTGCAAGGTCCCCTCTCTTTGGAGGAGTCCTCAGGTCATCCCCCTGAGGAGCCACCCCATAAGAGATTGTGCAAGAGGAAGCACTTGGATTCTCCAGAAGCATCAGTCACTGAGGATACAGATTACAATGAAGGGGAAGGGTCCCCGTGGTCACCCCCTGAAGATGTCTCCTTTGGAAACAGAGGGGTGATTTGAAAGCCCTCAAACCCATCCTCTGAGGGATCTGCTTTCTTGAAAGCTTTTTGTGCCCGGCCATCTACTTTTTGGATGACCCCACCTGCTGATGACCTAATTAAACTAATTGCACAGCATGCATGGGAAGGCTCCTGATTCCATAGAACCTGTTCCCCAGAGACCAGGCAAAATTCTTTCAGCCCCGAAGGATCAGCCCCATTTTTTCAAGGGTTTAGCAGTGGATGCCATGGTGATGGTAGCAGCCACAAAGAAGGAACTCATTGAAGAAAGTTCAACTGTTCATTCTCCTAACCGGAAGTCCTGGGTGGTGGACAGATTTGGGA
This sequence comes from Protopterus annectens, assembly GCF_019279795.1. Lineage (NCBI taxonomy): Eukaryota > Metazoa > Chordata > Ceratodontiformes > Protopteridae > Protopterus > Protopterus annectens. Next base: position 636,878,980 of record NC_056749.1, read on the forward strand.
AGTGGGCCTTTGCTTCATCGACCTTCGCTATTCGGGCCTTAAATTTTGTGGCGCACTTCACACTAGACTCCAAAGGGATCTGCTAACTGGCCTGTCAGATACCCTGGCAGGAGAAGTTTTTGACCAGGTTCGAGATAAGGTTGCCTCCGAGCTTGCCACCCTGGAGTCTGTCTCATTCGTCTATGCAGCTTATTGCACATACAGCCGAAGGGATGTCTAGAGCAGCAGGTACAGGCGTTACCATTAGTTGCCACACCTGGATGCGCTTATGTGATTTTTCAGACCCTTTTAAGTCCACTTGTCAGCACGCTTGTTGATGCTACTTCATTGTTTAGCCCAAAGTTTAGAGAGATGTTGGCCATGTGTGAGGACAACAGAAAGACCCTTTCTGCTGTGAGCATGCATTTTTCCACTCCACAACAACCTTACTGTAGGACTCGTAGTGGAAAGATTTGGTTCAAGAAGACCCAAGGGCCTTTTTTGGACACCTGTGGCGAGTTTTCCCCCCTAGGGCAGAGGGGGGAACTCGTCTTGAAGACTCTCCTCTCGTGGCAGAGGGGGGGGGGGGTCCATGCTATCAGAGCTCTAAAGATTCCTTTTTCTGGGCAACCCTACCAGTGCTCCTGAGCAGCAGCCCAATTGCTTACCTCTGGAAACAGTTGGGGGAAGATTTTCTCTGCACCACTCAGCCTGACCCTTAAAACATCAGATTCTTGGGTGCAGACAGTAGTCACCAAAGGTTACCACATTCCCTTCAATCTGTTTTCTAAACCACAAAGGTGAATCCCCGATGTTCCACCCAGTCAGAGGGATATAGCAGCATTAGAAATTCAAAAGCTGCTTCACGAGAGAGTCATACAAGCAGTCCCACTAGACCAGATAGGATCCGGATATTACTCAAGATTCTTTTTAGTGCCAAGTAAAGATTGGACTGGAGGCCAATCTTTGATCTCAGTGTATTGAACAAATTTGTACAACAAACAAAATTCCGGATGGTCACGGTTCAGTCTATCCTTCCTTTTCTAGACAAGGATGATTGGATGTACTCTGTAGATCTTCAGGAAGTGTATTACCACATAAAGATGGACAAGCGCTCCTGAAAATCTCTGTTTCTCGCTAGGAGCCAGTCATTACCAATTTCAAGCACTGCCCTTTGGTCTCACTGCACCGCCCCCAGGGTATTCACCAAATGCATGGCAGTTGTAGTAGCTCACATAAGGCTACATGGATTCCATGTGTTTCCATATGTAGACGAATGGCTCCTCACCACCCCCACCAGGCATCTACTGCTTTGCATCATAGACTCTGTTCTATGCCTTGTGGAGTTCTTAGGCATTTCAATCAACAAAGAAAAATTACAGCCATCTCCTACACAGGACCTGGAGTTAATCGGAGCAAAACTAAATACAAAATCCTACATGGCCTTCCTTCCTCATCACTTATTGTTAATGTCCCAACTACAAGTGATTCTCAAGACAAAGTTCCAGCTCGTCTGGTTCTACAACTTCACGGATCCATGGCAGCAACAATCAGTTCAGTCCTCCTAGTGAGGTACCTTCAGTGGCTCCTAGCATCACAATGGTCACTTTTATTTCAACCCATGTCTTATCCAATCTTAATAACAAACCTCTGCAAAAAGGATTTATCTTGGTGGATGAAGCCAGAAGAGAACTTAGTCGTCCCTTCTCGGCCCAAGGCCGTAGTGACCACGGGCGCTTCACTGGTAGGGTGGGGGGGCATTTTCAGCAAAAAAACATTCAAAGTGCTTTGTCCCTAAAGGAGGCTAATCTGCACATCAGTGTCCTAGAATTGAGGGCAGTGCTTTTACTGTTGCAAGCATTCCAGTCTGCCCTTCCTTCAGGGACTATTGCTATCCAGTCAGACAACATGTCAGCAGTCTGCTACATCAATAAACAGGATGAACCAGATCCAACCCACTACGTCGGGAAGCCCTGAGAGTTTGGTTATGGGTAGTCTCCTCCAACCGCTTTCTAATAACAATGCATATTCCGGGGAGTTCCAACATGATTGCGGACAAACTAAGCAGGTGTATCCTTCTACCTCACAAGTGGTGTCTCAAGCCCTATGCAACGAGAATTTTTCATTGATTGGGTCAGCCTTGCTGTGACCCATTTGTCTCTTCCCATAAACCACAAATGCACCAGCTAGTTTGCCCTATTCCCCCCTTGTGGGAAGTCTCAGAGAGATGCACTTTTCCACGATTGGCCCCAGGACTTCTGTATGCCTTCCCACCAATTCCTGTAATTCCCCAATTTCTGAGTAAAGCCCAATGATTGAGAAGCAAAGTGATTCTCATTGCACATTATTGGACTCATCAAGTGTGGTTTCCCTTTCTCTGGCCTCACCTGATTCACCCCCTGTGGACTTTGAATCCAAATCTGGAACTATCTCACCCTCTAGGCTTGGTCTATCCCAACCTCCCAACATCTCAAGCTGGTGGCTTGGTTACTCCACTTCAGTAATTGCCAGGTGAAACAATTTGTCCTCCCCAATACAAAAGATTCTTCTGGCTTCTCATAAACCATCCACCAGAAAAATTTACATTGGCAAATAGAAAAGATTTTCTATTTGGTCAGATACAAATGGCTTTGATCCTTTCTCAGCTCCAGTCGATAAGGTGCTTGAATATTTAGCCATCTTATTTAATGTAGGAGCCTCAACTTCTACAATTAGAGTTCATTTAGCTGCCATTTTGAATTTCCATAACTGATATGATCATTCTTTGTCTCACCGTTTTTGAAAGATTTTTTCTTAATGGTGCTCAACATTTGAAGCCACCTTTCAAAGCTCCTGTAATGCTTTGGGATTTAACCTTAGGCTTGCAAGCTGTAGTTCATTAACCCTTTGAGCCAGCAGCCATTTTTTATCTTGGAATTTCAGAGTTGCATGCTCTGCATGTGAAATATCCATATATCATCTTCCACAAAGAAAGAGCATTTCTCAGAACTGATCCTTCCTTTCTAAAATGGTATCTGACTCCAATATCTACCAGACCATAGACTTACCAGTTTTCTTTCCAAATTTTTTTAAATGGAGAGTACTGCTTGCGTATGTTACACGTCCACAGACAATTACATTTTTACTTGAACAGAACAAAATCCTCTAGAAAATCAGACCAACTTTTTCTGTACCAAATTGGGCAAACCGGTTTTAGAGGTCACCTTGTCAAATGATTAAGAGACTGCATTACATTTATATACAATCAGAATAAACTAAATCTACCAACAAAAGTTAGAGCTCATTTGATAAGATCTGTTTTCACTTCAGTGTTCTTCCATTCCAGAGTTTCTGTGGAAGACATATGTGCAGCCACTACTTGGGCTACCTTTATCACTCATTACAAATTGGATATGGACTCCAGGGGAAGAGCATCCTTCGGCTCTGTGGTGCTCAGGAATATCCTTCCTTAGGGCCACCCAAGATATAAAGTAGCTAAGGATGCTGTCCCATCAATCAAGAATGAATGAAGATTGACAACATCAGATAAAGAAGTTATGTTCTTACAGTAGTGTTCCATCTGTGTTGTCTATCTTCATTCATTCTTGGCATCCCATCCTCCTAGAGACTCCTGCATGTTCGGATCTAGTTCTGGGGTTGTTATAATTTTTTATTTATTTGACATTTGACCGGTATAGTCCATCTGGGACAAAGCCCTTTTTCAGCAGAGACCCGGGGAGAAAAACTTCAACAGTATAAATATAAATGAGAAATGCATGTTACAATAAGTATATAATACGAATAGCAATATATGAGTCAACAATAAAGAAAGCTAGACTTTTATACAATATAGTTAAGCAGATAAACATTGAATCCACAGACTTGTAGAAAATGGGACCAAGTATACTGATCAATTACAAATAGTCTACAACAGGAGGAGTGGATATTGTAGTAGGTTGAGGTAGTACAGTGGAAGTCAGGAACAGCAAGGAGATGTGGAAGAGGAGAGTCAGGTGCTTATTATGTAGAAGAACCAGGCTAACTGGATAAAGAAAACAGAGTAAAAGAAGGTAATTGGGGAAGAAAAGAGGAATAAAGAAGAGGAGAGATGGAGAAACAATTGGATTCAGGTGGGGTGGTTATAGTGACATATCCAGGTGTGGTTTAGGTATTCTTTGAGAGATCTCTTGAATTTGTAGACCTGAGGTATGCTTCCCAGGGTCATGGCAAGCTTATTCCATTGGTTGTTGCTCAGACACAGAGCTTCCATTTTTTCATTTTTCTTAATGATAGGCAAACTCTATCTGAGGTAATGGAAAGACAGTATGGGTAGAGCCTTAGCTCGAGAGTTGTTGGCTATCGCAAGCTTTGTATAACGGCAGAGTTGGTTCTGAGGATTCTGAACCAAACCCATCAGTCAAGAATGAATGAAGATTGACAACACAGATGGAATGTTATGGTAAGAAAGGTCTTTTTTACTCTCTTTCTATTTTTCTGTGGGGGGGGGGGTGCACCACTACCCCATTCTTTTCTGCTCATTGTGCAGGCAACTGTCTTCTCCCAGGAGTTTAGCAGGCTACAGGCTGCTGTTAAAAGGTGAATGGGAATGTCAGCCCGTGAGACAGCAGACCCCTGATACTCAGTCACACTCATTCTCTCGCTACAGGCATCTCCATCCCCCTGACAGCTTTCTCAGACATGTTTAACAAGTTAGTCTTGCTGTAGTCATCGCCATTATCACTTTTGTTATTTCTGTTAGTTTATCTGACATCAAGATGTTCTTCATGTTTCACTGTTGCAGTCTTCACATTTGGGTTATCTGCTTGCAGGTAGCCCTCAGTCAGCCTGATTATCAAAGTCTTGTGTCCTGCGTCGGTTGCTGTCTCATCTTCCATGATGTCAGGTAGTCAGGGGTATAAAGCATGCAGCTGACGCCATTACACTAGTCTTTCTTGCCGTGCGGTGCCTGAAGCAGAAGCAATTCGCAAGTGCTGGTCGGCAGACTCCTGAAATTTTCATTTTCGAGTTTCAGATCCTATGTGTTCAACTAAGCTAAATACCCCATTGGGTTATCTTTTTCTTTCTCTAAACTGATGTCATTAAAAGTTAACAATTGTATTTCTTGTGGAAAACAAATACCTCATAAAGATTTTCATTCGTACTGCATTCCTTGCCTAGGCCCAGAGCACAACGTACCTCGCTGTCGGTTTTGTGCCTTTTTCAAAGCTCGTACTATTCGTCTGTTAATTTTCGCATCTAAATATTTTGGTACTCTGTTCAATTATCCAGAAATGGCTTCGGTAAGCCACCCAACTACCGACATTCTGAAAAAACACAAAGATAGACAGACTGCATAGGTCCAAAGCTGCCAACGACGCTTCTCCTAAGCTAGTCGCCATTTCTTAGTGAGGCACTTTTGCAGCCCCTGATACCTGCTACTTCAGATTCGCAGGCCTCTACTGAGACCAATTCAGAGTCCGGTATGCCGCAAGATGCTGCTTCGACTGTGGAACCTGTGGATGTCTCTACCTTGGATGGGTCCGGAGCAGCTGTGCAGGGCACCGGCTTCTGAGGGTGTATTCAGGCCTACTGACTTGCATATTAAATCAACACCATCTTCTTCTTCAAAGCCTAAAACTCTATCCATGCCCATAAAACCAATGCCCAGACCTCATGGTCAGGCCCCTATGCCTAAAAAACAAATAAGAATGGCTGAAGACCTTATTACTCTAATCAGGGGAAGCCACCCTTCTTCCACTAAGAGACCTAGAACTGATTTTCCTTCTGATCAGGATTCTGAAATTTCTGTTTTTTTCTGATGACCAGGATTTGCCCTTATCTACCTATGAGGATTCTGATGCAGAGGACTCCATTCCCTCTGCTTCCCCTCCAGAAGATTTCTCTTTTGGTGAAACCTTGCATACTCTTAGGGAGCATTTCCACTGGGAAAGCCAGGATTACTCTGACTCCAAAAAGAGGCTTAGGGAATTCTTACTCCTGCCTCAACACAGGCCTTTAGCTATCCCTCCTGCACTGGACATTGTAAATGATGCTTTCTTGGAATCTAGCCTGGCCCCTGACACCTTACCTCCTGCTTCCATAAAACCTGATAAGTATTACAGGATACCTGACCCTCACAAGTTACTCTCTAAAAATCCTGCTGCGGATCCTGAGACAGTTTCACAGGAACCCAAGGGCATTAAGGCCACTACTGCCAAAAATCCTACCCCCCCCCCCCGATAGAGATTCCAGGGCGCTGGATAGATGGGGTAAGAAGGTATACACTTCTGCAACGTTAGCCATTAGGGTCTTAAACTGCCAGTTTCATATGTTGAAGTATCAGCAGCATATTATTGGATTGCTTAAACAGAAAATGAGGTTGATTCCTGATTGAGCTGAAAATAAAGAATTACAGGATTTAATGCATTCTGCAGAACAAGTGGGAAAACATACTTTGCAATGTGGTTTTGATTCATTAGAGGCATCTTGCAGGGCTGCTGTCACTGGGTCTGTACTTAAAAGGCATGCTTGACTTGAAGAGCAATCTTTGCCAGATCATGTTAAAGCTAAATTACAGGATGCTCCCTTAAACCAAGACCGCTTGTTTGGCAACTAAGTAGAAGTAGTACTTAAAAAGATGGAGGAAAAAGCTAAATCTGTGCAAACTGTTAAAGATTTCCTGCAAGTACAGCCTCCCAGATTTAGTAGGCGTTGGCCCTCTAAGAATTGGTCCTTTCCTGCCTCTTCCAGGCCTTTTCAGTCCAAACCCAGAACCAGCAGAACACCCAGGCTCCAGCCCCAGGGTGCTCACAGGACTAAGCAGTGTGGGGCTCCCACTTCCAAAGCAAGTAGTAAGACTCCCCCCTATGGTAAATTGTCTCAATGACTTAACTTTAAACCTTCCAAGCCCTGCTCAACTGACTTCCTTTAGGGGGAAAGATCGCACTGCATGCAAAAAAAATTGGGAACTCATTATCCAGGACAAATGGGTTGTAAATATAGTTTCCCAAGGATACAGATGTTTGTGTTTCACTGTTGCAGTCATTACATTTGGGTAATCTGCTGGCAGGTTGCCCTCAGTCGGCCTGATTAGCAAAGTCTTGGGTCTTGCGTCAGTTGCTGTCCCTTCTTCCATGACGTCAGGTTGTCAGGGGTATAAAACATGCAGCCGATGCCATTACATCAGTCTTTCTTGCCGCGCGGTGCCCGAAGCAGAAGCAGTTCGCAAGTGCCAGTCGGCCGACCGACCTCTGAAATTTTCGTTTTTGAGTTTCAGTACCAAAGTCTTCAACTAAAAGCTAAGTACCCCATTGGGGAAACTTTTTCTTGCTCCTTACTGATGTCAGTAAAAGTTATTAATTGCATTACTTGTGGGAAGCAAATACCTCATAAGGATTTTCATTCGTACTGTATTCCTTGCCTAGGCCCTGATCATAACGTACCTTGCTGTCAGTTTTGTGCTAGATTTAATCAACGCACTATTAAATGTCAGTATCTTTTTGCTTCTAAATATTTTGGCTCAATATTTAACTATCCAGAAATGATGTCGGTTAGCAGTCAGACTATGGAATACCTAAAAAATGCAAAGAAAAAGACAGAGACAGACTGTCGAGGTCCAAAACTGACTACGCTTCTCCTAAGCCAGTCGCTAGTTTGCCGGTACTCAGGTGCTTTTGCAGCTCCTGATGCCCGCTACTTTTGATTCGTAGGCCTCTACTGAGACCCATTCGGAGTCTGGTATGCCGCGTGATGCTTTAAGTATTGAACCCATGGATGTCTCTACCTTAGATGGGTCCGGAGCCGCTGTGCAGGCACCGGCTTCTGAGGGTGTTTTCAGGCCTAAGGATTTGTATATTAAACCGACGCCATCTTCAAAACTAAGGCCAAAATCTACTTCTATGTCTAAAAAAAAACGATGCTTGGGCCACATGTGCAGGCCCCTATGCCTAAAACACAAATGATCAAAATGACTGAAGATTTAATTACCTTGATCAGGGGTAGCCAACCCCCTCCTGCTAAGAGGTCTAGGCAAGGCACTGACTATGAATCTTCGGATTAGGATTCTATTTCTTCTGATTCTTCCACTGAACAGGATTTATCTATACCTACATATGTGGACTCTGATGCAGAAGATTCCATCCCTTCTGCTTCTCCCCCTGAGGATTTCTGTTTTGGGGAAACTTTACATACTTTAAGGGAACATTTCCACTGGGAGAGTCAGGATTTCTCTGAATTTAAAAAGAGACTTGGGGATTTTCTTCTTCCTCAGCATAGGCCTTTGGCTATACCTCCTGTTCTAGACTTTGTTGATGTTTTTTCAGAATCCAGTATGACTCCTGATTCTCTGCCTCCAGCTCCTAGTAAGCCAGACAGATACTACAGGGTTCCTGACTCCCACAAATTCCTTTTCAAAAACCCTACTGCTGATCCTGAAACCATTTCTCAGGGTCCAAAGGGTGTTAAGGCCTCTACTGCTAAAAACCCTACCCCTTCGGGTAGAGATTCCAGGGTGCTGGACAGATTGGGTAAGAAGGTTTACACGTCTGCAACCTTGGCAATCAGGGCTTTAAATTGTCAATTTCATATGCTTAAATATCAACAGCATATAATGGGACTACTGAAACAGAAAATTATGTTAATCTCTGACTGTAGAAAATAAAGATTTGCAGGATTTATTACATTCAGCTGAACAAGTTGGAAAACATACTTTGCAATGTGGTTTTGATTCCTTGGAAGCCTCTTGCAGGGCTGCTGTAACTGGATCTGTGCTAAGAAGGTATGTTTGGCTCAGAGCAAACTCTGCCTGACCATGTTAAAGCAAAATTGTTGGATGCTCCTTTACAACAGGACCGTCTCTTTGGTAATAAGGCTGAAGAAGTTTTAAAAAAGATGGAAGATAAAGCTAAATCTATGCAAACTGTGAAAGATTTCTTACAAGTGCAGCCTCCAAGATTTAATAGGCACTGGCCTACTAAGAACTGGTCCTTTCCAGTTCCCTCGAGAGTCGCTCAAGTCAAATCCTGACATTCCAAAGGCTCTAGGTTTCAATCACATGGAACTTTTAGAACAAAACAATGGGGTGCCTCCACTTCCAAATCTGGAAACAACAAGGCACCTCCCTATGGTAAAACACTCTCAATGACTTCCCTCTACACTCACCAAGCACTTACTTTTAGTCGCCCCTTTGGGGGGAAAACTGGCACATCATACACGAAACTGGCAACTTATTACCCAGGACAAATGGGTTTTAAATATATTATCCCAGGGATACAGACTTCATTGCCACACGTTGCCAATCCCAAACGGATGGCCAGATCTGCCCCCAAATCAGTGGACAGAGGCCCAGAAACAAGTTCTGTCCCTCATGAATATGGCAGCTATTCAACCAGTACCAGAAGAGGAAAAAGGACAAGGTTTCTATTAAAGACTTTTCCTGGTACCCAGAAAAGACAAATCATGGCGTCCAGTTCTGGATTTATCCACTCTAAATACATTTCTGGACATTCCAAAATTCAAGGTGCTGACTCTTCAACAGTTACTACCTATGCTAGGCAAAGATGCCTGGTTGGTAACTCTAGACTTAAAAGAGGCTTACCTGCATATCCCAATCAGGGAATCCTGCAGAAGATACCTCCACTTCAAAGCAGGCTACTTGCATTACCAGTTCTCTGCACTGCCCTTTGGCTTATCTACTGTGCCCAGGGTCTTCACAAAGTGCCTGGCTGCAGTAATTGCATTTTGCAGGCAAAGAAATATTCAAATATATCCATACCTGGATGATTGTCTAATTCAGGCAGAAAACAGACATTCTTCTAAAGCATCTGGCATTTGTAAAAAGGGTTCTAACTTGTCTAGGGTACACCAAAACGAAAAGAAATCACAACTGGTACCCTCTCAAAAAATTAAATTCCTGGGTGCAAGCTTGAATACAACTGCCCAGATGACTTACCTTATGACAAAAGCAAATTCAATTGGTGACTTACTTCAAACAGGTGGCCACAAAAACCCCGCTATCTGTAAGGCAAAATCTGCAAGCCTTAGGGTTCATGGCCTCCTGCAGTCTTCTAATTCCATATGCAAGACTGCATATGAGGAAACTTCAGTGTTACTTAAAAAGTTTATGGAGTCAAGATTGTCACAGCCTGGAAACAATTATTCCTTACCTGCAACTAGAGTTCCTATGGTGGGCAGAAGCCTACCACCAAAACAAGGGACTGTCATTCACTTCACTTCACTCCCTGCTGCCCAAACCCTAACTACAGACACATCAGACTGTGCTTGGGGGGCTCATCTGGCAGGAAAGTGCATTCAGGGCAAATGGGGCCCAAATCAAATGCACCTACATAACAATCAGAAAGAGATGTTAGTTGTACAGAATGCTCTGACAGCCTTCAAGGAGTACCTTCATCAAGGACAACTACTGATAAAGACAGACAACACCACAGTTATGTGGTACATAAACAAGCAGGGGGGTACACATTCCTACCCCCTTTGCAAACCAGACATGGCATTGTGGAACACGGCCTTGACTTATCAAATACATCTTCAAGCTCAATTCCTGCCAGGAAAGCTGATCTGGCAGATGAACTAAGCAGAAATCTTATGGACCCACATGAATGGAAACTGGAGCCACAAGTTTTCAACATGTTGGCATGCAAATGGGGGAGCCCAGACAAGGTTCTGGGGTGAAGCAAAAGATCTATCAGTTGGACAAATTCTGCAGAGGAATTCATCACAAAAAATCTTGAAAAGTGGGTTGCTCTATCATTCAGATGGAAAAACCTATCAGTCTATGCTTTTCCCCCTCTGCCTCTGCTCCCCAAAGTCCTACTAAAAGTCAGACAGGACAAACCAAAAATGATTCTGATTGCTCCAAACTGGCCTCGCCAACACTGGTACCCACTCCTGCACAATGTGTCCTGCACAATGTGTCACACCTTCCTCCGTGGCACCTGCCTCAGACACCTTACCTACTGTCTCAGCAGAGCTACCAGATTCTGCACACTTGGCTCCAAACTTTGAATATTGCAGCGTGGCTAATCAACTAATTTCACCCATGACATCTCTCAGCAAACCTGTGATGAATGTCATCTTGGAGGCTAGAAGGCCTAGTACTAGAAACTCTTATGCTGACAAATGGAAAAGATTCTGTGCCTGGAACCATTCACAAGGAATAAGCACAGCAATGCCCAATATTCCGCAGATTTTGCAATACTTAACTGAGATGCTTCACAAGGGCCTATGTTTTTCTTCCATAAAAATCAATGCCTCTACAATTTCAGCTCATTACAACACAGAACCTCCCCTCTTCTCTCATCCTCTGCTAAAGCAGTATCTTAGAGGGGCCAAAAATTTAAGACCTCCCAGGAGAGCACAAACTCCTGCATGGAACCTCAAATTTGTTTTGGAAAAATTCACTCACCCTCCTTTTGAGCCAGCTGCTACTGCGGACCTAAAATTTCTCTCTTGGAAAACAGCTTTCCTTTTAGTAGTCACTTCAGCTAGAAGGATTTCAGAATTACAGGCTCTTATGGCAGTGGAGCCTTTCATTATTTTTCATCCAGAGTGGCTCTCAGGACCAATCCATCTTTTATGCCTAAGGTGGTATCCAGTGTGGCTCTTAATCAGACCATTCATCTGCCAACTTCCTTTCCTAATCCACAGAACAACGGCAAGTGAATTCTGCATTCATTGGATGTACACAGACAACTCAGATTCTACTTAAACAGAACAAAATCTCTAAGAAAATCTGAACTACTACTGGTGGTATTTGCTGCAGAGGGAAAGGCTATTTCAAAGCAGACTATTTCCAAATGGATAAGCCATTGTATTCATTTCTGCTATATGCACCATGGTAAACCTATCCCCAAGGGGATCAGATCTCATTCCACCAGGGCTGCATCTACTTCTGCAGCCTTTCTCAGAGGGGTTCCTACCAGAGACATTTTAGAAGCTGCTACCTGGAGCTCAGTTCATACATTCACCAAACATTACCATTTACCTCTCTTCTCTAAATCCAGAGCTGGCTTTGCCACTGCTCTCCTGCAGGGCATTATAGCTGCTCCTAATGCTGTATAAATCCATCCACCCAACCATAGCTTTGGGATTCTACCCAAATGTAATGACTGCAATAGTGAAACACGAAGAACATAGTACAGTTGTGTACACTTACCATAAATGTAGATGTTATAGTGTATTCACTGTTGAGTCCTGGTTACCCACTCTCCAGCCCCCTGTTTTTCTCCTACTATACCGCTTCTTTCTTTTACTATGCTTAAAAGCCTTTTTGGTGTATTTGCTTTTAGTTTGGAGGTATATGTTTTGTGTTTTAAATTTTATATATATATATAGCTCCCCATTTGGGGGGGCACCTGACATCTGGGGCAAGAAAAACTGATGTAATGGCGTCAGCTGCATGTTTTATACCCCTGACGTCATGGAAGAAGGGACAGCAACCGACACAGAACCCAAGACTTTGTTAATCGGCCGACTGAGGGCAATCTGCCAGCAGATTACCCAAATGTAATGACTGCAACAGTGAATACACTCGAACATCTACATTTATGGTAAGTGTACACAACTGTACTATTCCACTCCTTACCAACCCCAAATGGTTGGCCAGACCTACCCCCAAATCAGTGGGCAGAGGCTAAAAAGCAGGTTCTCTCTCTTTTAAGCATCAGGGCTATTTAACCTATCCCACAAGAAGAATGGGGGCAATCCCACAAGAAGAATGGGGGCAAGGTTTTTACTCAAGACTTTTCCTGGTACACAGGAAAGACTGTTCCTGGCGTCCTATCCTGGACCTGTCGTTTCTGAACACATTTTTGGTAATCCTAAAATTCAAGCTGCTAACTCTTCATTAGCTGCTTTCCATACTAGGCAAAAATGCCTAGTTGGCAACACTGGATTTAAAGGAAGCCTACCTGCACATCCTAATAAGGGAATCTTGCAGAAGATGCGTACGCTTCAGAGCAGGCTACATGCACCATCAGTTCCCAATAAAGGAATCTTGCAGAAGATATGTACGCTTCAGAGCAGGCTACATGCACTATCAGTTCTCTGCACTGCCCTTTGGCTTATCTACTGCACCCAGGGTATTCACAAAGTGCCTAGCTCCAGTCATTGCATTTTGCAGGCAAAGAAATATTCAAATATACCCATACCTGGACGATTGTCTAATTCAGGCAGAAAGCCAGGACATACTATTAAATCATCTGGCATTTGTAAAGAAATTGCTAACTTCTCTGGGTGCACCATAAACGAAAAGAAATCAAATCTTGTACCCTGCCAAGAAATTGTACCTTGGCAACAAATTGTATCCCTGGGAGCAAGCTTGAATACAACATCCCAGATGGCCTACCTCATGCCAGAGAAACAAGTTCATTTGACAGCCAACTTCAATATACTGGCCACAAAGACCCAGCTATCTGCAAGGAAAATACTGCAACCACTGGGTTTCATGGCCTCTTGCATTCTACTAATTCCATATGAGGAAACTACAATGGTATCTAAAAAGCCTATGGTGTCAACATTCTCAGGATCTAGAATCAATGATTCCTGTCGTACCTTGTCTAAAGATAGTTTCTTTGGTGGGCAGAGGCCTTCCACCAAAACAAGGGACTGCCATTCACTCTACCCCCCTGCCGCCCAAACCCAAACAGATGCATCAGACTATGCATGGGGGGCTCACTTGGCAGTGCATTCAGGGCAAATGGAACCCAAGTCAAATCACCGGCATATCAATCATAAAGAAATGTTAGCTGTACAGAATGCTCTGACAGCCTTCAAGGACCACATTCTTTCAGGACAATTTTTGGTAAAAACTGACAACACCACTGTTGTGGTACATAAACAAGCAGGGTGGAACCCATTCATACCCTCTCCGCAGACTAGCCCAAGGCTCTGTGGAACACAGCCTTGAGCTACCAAGTGCATGTGCAGGCTCAATTCCTGCCAGGAAAGCTAAATACACTGGCAGATGACCTAAGCAGAAATCTCTTGGACCGACACGAGTGGAAATTGGAACCAAAGATATTCAACATGTTGAGAAACAAATGGGGGAGCCCAGAGATGGACCTGTCTGCCTCCCCTCAGAACTACCAATTGGACAAATTCTGCTCAAGCACTCATCACAAACAAGCTTGGAAAGTGGATGCCCTGTCCTTCACCTGGAAAAACCTATCAGTTTATGCCTTTCCCAATCTGCCTCTCCTAACCAAAGTGCTACTAACGATCAAAAAGGACAAACCAAGGACAATACTGATTGCACCGGACTGGCCCACGCCAGCACTGGTATACCCCCTCTTGTGCAGTGTGTCGCTGCTGGCACTATGGCACCTGCCTGAAACCCCTGCCCTTCTGCCCCAGCAGGAGGGCCAGATTCTGCACCCACAGCTTCAAACCCTGAACCTTGCAGCCTGGCTAATTACCTAACCTCTCCGTTACCATCCCTCAGTATGCAAGTGATGGATCTCGTTCTGGAGGGCAAGTAGGCCTAGTTCTAGAAAATCCTATGCTGAAAAATGGAAGGGATTCTGTTCCTGGAGCCAAACTCCGGGGATGGGCACAGAAGTACCCACTTTATCCCATATTCTTCAATACGTAACTGAGATACTTCACAAGGGCCTTTCCTTTTCTTCCAGCAAAATTCATGTCTCAGCCATTTCAGCACATTACAACACAGAACCCCACCCCCTTCTCTCATTCACTGCTAAGGCAATTCCTCAGAGGAGCCAAAAACTTGACCACCCAGGAGAGCTCCTACTCCAGCCTGGGACCTTAACTTTGTATTGGAAAAGCTCACTCTTTCTCCCTTTGAGCCAGCTGCAAATGCAGAATTACAATTCCTTTCTTGGAAAACAGCCTTCCTTCTAGCCATCACTTCAGCAAGAAGGGTGTCTGAATTACAGGCCCTCATGGCAGTGGAGCCTTTCATCATCTGTCATGCGGACAGGGTGTCCATCAGGACCAATCCCTCCTTTATGCCCAAGGTGGTATTCAGTGTGGCCCTTAATCAGTCCATTCATTTGCCAACCTTCTTTTCTAATCCACAGAACTAAGGGGAACGAATACTGCACTCCTTGGACGTGTACAGACAACTTAGATTTTACTTGGACAGGACTAAGCCTCTCAGGAAATCTGAACAGCTGCTGGTGGCATTTGCTGCAGGGGCAGAGGAGAAGGCCAATTCAAAGCAAACCATTCCTAAGTGGATAGGCCATTGCATTCATTTCTGCTGTAAGTACCATGGAAAACCTACTCCACAGGGGATAAGACCACATTCAACCAGGGATGCATCTACATCTACAGCCTTTCTCAGAGGTGTCCCTACCAGGGACATCATAGAAGCTGCTACCTGGAGTTCTGTACATACCTTCGCCAAGCATTACCACTTGCCAATTTTTTCTAAATCCAGAGCTGGCTTTGCTACTGCAATCTTGCAGGGCCTTTTAGCTGATCCAATTGCTATCTAATTGCCTCCACCCATCCTTAGCTTTGGGAATCTACCCAAATGTGATGACTGCAACAGTGAAACATGAACATAGTACAGTTGTATACACTTACCATAAAAGTAGAAGCAAGTACATTTCCAAGGCTGCTGTTGAGAAAGAAGGGAAAGTAGCTTCTCTCCTACTCTGCATGATCCCAGGCACAGGAGAAATCTATGCAAAAGAAGAGAAGACTGCCCACCTTTGGTTATGTCTTCCTCACAGAGGAGACTCCTAAAAGGTCTTTAGAGTGCTGGAGCAATTCTTCTGTAGCCATGTCATGAGTTGTGGATTCTTTTTCCTGATATTTTACTTCAGGTGTGAGAGAACACCTTAAAATGGTGCCATCAGTTCTAAGAAAAGCAGCTCAGTTTGTGTAGTCTTTCTCCTTTGGTATTTTACACTGTGGGTAAAGCCCATCAAACCTGATGTGTGATCATCCTTGCTGTACCCCAAACTGGAATCCTGCACCTCAGTCTCCAAATGTCTACCCTTGAGAAAATAGCAAGCTGCAGACAGCTTAGAGAAAGTAAATGTTTTCATCTGTTTCTCTGTTCTCGATGACATTATATTACTTAGGCATAGAAATGCTTGATGTGGGAGCTCAAGACTTGGGCTTCTGTTTTTTTTTTACTGCTGTTAACCTTGTGATCTTTTTGACGTGTAATGTAGCAGTTAGGTTTGTTATGACAGCAGGAGCAGGAATTGCTCTAAGCCAGCACTCATGGTTCAGTCTTGCAACATTCACTGAGGACATCAAAGCATTCTATATGGATTCATTCAGTAGTTTGTTGTGGCTGGAAGTTAACATTTTAGGTCCTTGGTGAAAGGACATAGGTTGATTTTTATCTCCAGCGGTTTTTTTTTTCTTCCAAATTTAGATTTCCAGTGGAACTTGAAATCCTGTCAGTATGACACTGATGGAAACTAGTAACTGTTTTCTACCAGTTTGCAACAACATTACTGTTCCATATCCAATACCACTGCTGGACTGAAGGGGGTCAGGAGTAGATGCTCCCTTTGTTTTGGTTTATTTTGCCCTTGCAACTAAACACTGGTAAGGGAGTTGGTCCAATCGCACTTATCGTTTTCTCTTACCTTTCATGGCCATTCTTTTCACTTGATGGATACACTTCATATGCTTTTCCTTGTGATTTCTAATAGATCCCTTAGCATACCATCAAAGACTATGATGTTATTCTGCAGTCTTTTTAGCACCTACAGGCAGTGCTGAATTTTTGTGGTCTGAATGTGTTTCAACAGACACTTTTTTTGGATTCATAGGAAATGCAAGGCAATTTATTCTCGTGGTGATTAATGGCCTTGCCAATATCCATCCAGTCCTCCATATTCTGATTGAAGGATAATGTGCAACATGACTTAACCTGCAAGGGAGCATTTATTCCAGAGCTGGGAAAGGCAGTCTGTAATGAAGCTCTCTTCCCATCATGTTGTACTTGTCTGGTGTTTAAGTCCCTGGTTCTACTGTTTGTGGAGTTATTACAATTGCACAGGTACAGGCAAGTACAACAGGGTCTCTCAATGGCAAGTTAAGTGAGAGATTACTCCATATCGAGGGGCAAAGAGAAAAAACACATCCATCTAGCCTGTCTTGGTAGTTCAGGATCTTCCATAATAGTCTTGGTTAGGAGCCTTTGGATCTTTTCTAGTTGCTTGATATGTTTAGTATGGTATATCCTGAAGGTGCATTTTACTTTATGATCAGGCTAATCAATAGTGAATATAAGGGAAAAATGAAGTATATACATTTGGCTGTCAGTTGTGCTAATTAGAAGTATTTTCTGACTGCAGTTGCCTTAATGTAAGGAAATATGGATCTGTTTTTATTTATTTTGGTACAAATTATCTCATTCACAAAAACTCTTGACTAATAGTAGGGAACTTGCACCCTCTTAGCATAGCTAGTACAAGTGTTGGGACATATTTTTCACAAATCACATATAGAAAGGAGAGTTCTGACACTGTTAATAAAAAGATTTTGGGGGTAAATACCTACATGAAAAAAAAAAAAAAGTATAGAGCATTTTAGCCTAATTTTGGGCACATATTACTAGATGAGATAAGATGCACCTGTCAAGATTAGGAAAGAAAATGTTTGCAACAGATGATATTAAGTTGTCTATCTCGCCTTCATTCTTGCTGGATGGGTTCGGAGCCGATCCTCGGCTCTGACTCGGCCACTCTAAAAGCTCGAGAGCTAGTTCCACCGGCTCGAGGCTCCCCTATATCCCACAATGCTAGGCGGTAACTCCTCAGATCTCGTTTGCCGCTACAGCGATCGAGGTGCGTTCCTACCGGCTCAGGTTAGTTTTGAAAAGAAACTAGTTTTCTTAGCTTTTTTCCCCCTCTTAAGTTAGTTTTTTCTAAATAGTTATATTGTGAAGTAATTCCATCCCATTCCCTGTTAATTTCCATCCCCTTTCCAAAACTCTCTAGAAAATTTCCCTTGGGCCTTAGGCCCAGTCCCTTCCTTCCTAGTAGTGAGTGACTGTGTTTTATAGGGATTTTATTTTAAAATTACTTCTAACTTAATTTAATTTAGTTTAATTTATTTCTAAGTGTAATTGGTGTGTGTGTGTGTTTGTGTGATTGCACTTTTCCCCTTAGACATGTCTAAGGAATCAAAGGTCTCAGGCTTTAAGAAGTGTGACTCGTGCTGTCAGAAGATGTCTCTGACAGACGGTCACACTTCTTGTGTGTACTGCCTGGGACCTTTGCACCTGCAGGACTCATGTGCTGTTTGCCATGGCTTCAGCCCTAGAGTCCTGCAGGAGCGAAAAAATAAACTTATCTTAAGGGGCTTATTAAAGCCTGAGGGTCCCTCGACTCAGTCCTCGGGGAAACCCTCTAAGCCTTCCAGACCTTCGGCTCCAGCCTCTGAGCCGTCTTCTGGGGGTCCTAAGGCTATTCGAACATCGGCTCCGGCCGGAGCCGATGAATTTTGAACACATGCCCCTATGGTGTCCTCGGCTCCGGACGGAGCCGAGGAAGACATAACTGAGTCGGCTCCGATCAAGTTGTCGGAACCGACATCTAGGAAAAGGTCCCGATCTCCATCTATCGGCTTCGTTCATTCGGCTCCAGCATCACCTTTGCTGTCTGAACGGAGCCATAGATCCCACTCTTCTAGGTCTTCCATGTTATTGGACCATGACCTTCAGAGAGTAGTGAGTCGACTTCGTAAGTCTGAGGCACTAGCCCAGATGCTTCAAAGTCCGACTCAACAGTCGAGAACTATTCCCATCACTCAAAATGTTCCTCCTCTGACTCTTTTGAGTTCAGAACCGGGGCGGCTCGGACCCGAGACTGTGGTGACGTCGGAACCGATACCTTTGTCTTCGGTTCCGTCGTCTGCTCCGATGTCTTGCTTGGAAGAATCTCGGCGCCGGACTTCCCTCGTCGGCTCCGAGGGGGCGAGTGGCATCGGACCCTTGTCTGACCCCGTTCTCCCTCTCGGTGCTTCGGCTCTGGTGAGTTCGGCTCTGACATCGGCCTCGGAGCCATCACTGTCGGTGCTGGGGGAGGTTTTCAGTTTTTCGGAATGGAGACCTCCGGCTCTGCCTGGCAGGGGTGCCTTCGAGGTCATGAGGAGCGTGTTAGAACCAGGTTCAACTCCACAGTCGGCTCCTTCTGCCCCTCCCTCCGTGGTGCCTCCAGTGATTTCTACTCACTCTCTCATCCCCGACCGTAGAGAGCCAGCTCCTCAGGTTTCCCCAGTGGGGATCTCCTCCTCTTCCGAAGCCTCTCCTGACCCGGTAGGAGAGCCCCCTAGGAAGAGGCAGTGCAAGAGGAAGCACATTGACTCCCCTGAGTCTGTCACCTCTGACACTGATTTAGAGGATTCTGAAGGTTCCCCTCGTTCCCCCTCTGAAGATGTCTCCTTTGCAGACATCCTTGAAATCTTAAAACAGAGGGGGAATTGGCCAGTCCTCAACCCTTCAGAGGATGAATCAGTGTATCTTGAGGTGTTTGGCTCTCGCCCTTCCACCTCCTGGGTGTCCCCTCCCTTTGACCCCCTTATGCAAGTGGTGGCAAAGAAGGCTTGGGCGGCTCCTGATTCAGTGGAACCCACCCCCAGGAGACCATCAAAATTCATTACGGCCCCCAAGGACAAAGAATTTTTAACCAAAGGCGTCTCCGTTGATGCTATGGTGGTGGATGCGGCCACCAAGAAGGAATTAGCTGATCCTTCAGTGCCTGTTCATCCTCCTAACAAGGAGTCTAGGTCGATGGACAGGTACGGGAAGTGGATGTTCTCGTCCGCGATCTTTACTATGAGATCGCTGAATTACCTGTGTCATTTTACTCATCTTCAGAGGGATTTGCTCAAGGAAGCGAGTGAAATGTTGAAAGACCCAACAGCTGCGGGTTTTCAGGATAGAATGAACTCCCAGCTGGCAACCCTTAATTCTAGAACTAACTCCTCCATGTGCCTCTTTTCATATGCAGCGGATGGAGCAAGTAGAGTGGCAGGTACAGGTGTAGCCTTGCGTAGGCATGACTGGATGCGGCTTTGTAACTTTGCGGACCCTTTCAAGGTGTCCTTCACTAATTCCCCCTTTGACGGATCATCCCTCTTTGGTCCCCAAGTGAAGGAAACCCTGACTAGGTGTGAGACTGATGGCAAAACTCTCTCTGCCGTCTGAGTCCGTTTTTCTACTCCTTCTAGACCTTACCCCAAAGGCCAGAAGGGGGGAAAGATGTGGTTCCGCAAACAATCTCAAGGAGATTTGCCTGATGCACAGAGTCGATTCCCCTCTAGAGGCAGAGCGGGGAAGAATCATGGTAGACGCCGTCCTAGAGGCAGAGGGGGCCCGCAGAATCAGGGCAGTCGAGAATCCTTTTCCGACCAGCCCTTTCAGCATCCCTGAGGTGTTGCCCGACTGTCCACCTTCGGAGGCAGTTGGGGGAAGATCATCGCTGTACCCAGAAGCCTGGCTATCCCTAACTCAAGACAAGTGGGTACAGTCTATCATTTCCGAAGGCTACAGAATCCCTTTCCTTTTCATTCCGAAGCAATCCAAAAAATCCCTTCCAGACATTCCACCTAGTCAAAGGGAACAAGCAGCATTAGAAATTTCAGAGCTGCTCGCAAAAAGAGCCATTCAACCAGTTTCAGCAGACCAAACAGGATCTGGAATCTACTCCAAATTCTTTTTGGTTCCAAAGAAAACAGGGGACTGGAGACCCATTCTGGATCTCAGCAACTTGAACAAGTTTGTCAAGAAAACAAAGTTCCGGATGGTCATGCTGCAGTCCATTCTACCCCTTTTGGGGCGGGACAACTGGATGTACTCGATAGATCTCCAGGACGTGTACTATCACATCGGAATGAGTCGACGCTCCAGGAGATTTCTCCGCTTCAGGCTGGGAACCAGTCATTTTCAATTCAGAGCCCTGCCCTTTGGTCTCACTACAGCCCCCCGAGTGTTTACCAAATGCATGGCAGTGGTAGCCTCTCATCTGAGACGACAAGGATTCCAGGTGTTTCCTTATTTAGACGACTGGCTCCTTACAGCCCCCACCAAGCATCTTCTACTTCTCACCAGAGACTACACCTTTCACACGTCAGGCACTAGGCATTTCAATAAACTACGAAAAGTCTGCCTTGTCGCGCTATTACCTTCATAGGTGCAAATCTAGACACAATCAATATGTCAGCCAGACTCAGAGAGCAGAGAATAGCAGACATACACAGGCAGGTCTCTCTTGTCTTGCAGAGCAACAAAGTCAAAGCCAGACTGATCCTGAAAGTCTTAGGGATTATGGCGGTGGCCATCCCCCTTCTACCATTAGCTCACTTCCATATGAGAATTTTACAATGGATGCTTTTCACACAATGGTCTTACCAAAGACTTCCAATGTCCCATCCTATTCGGATAACTCAATCGTGCAAGAATCATCTCTCTTGGTGGATCACATCTCCCCAGCTCCTCCTAGGGAGACCCTTCGTCCCTCCCCCTCCGGTTGCTACAGTGACAACGGACGCCTCCCTGATCGGGTGGGGGGGGCATTACCAGGGCAGGACAGTCCAGGGCATGTGGCAACCCTTCGAGTGCCACTTGCACATAAATGTCCTAGAGATGAGAGCAGTGCTTCTAGCGTTGCAAGCTTTACAAGACTCTCTCCCCAAGGGGACTATAGCAATTCAGACAGACAACATGTCTGTAGTGTGGTACATCAACAAACAAGGCGGGACCAGATCTTACCCCCTTTGTCAAGAGGCACTCAGACTGTGGCAATGGGCGATTTCTTCTCAGCGATTTCTGTTAGCAACGCACATCCCCGGAAAGTCCAATGTGATTGCAGACAAATTGAGCAGAGCTATTCTCATGCCTCACGAGTGGTCTCTGAAGAATTCAGTGTTGGAGAAAGTTTTTCGAAAGTGGGGCCGGCCTTGCTGCGACCTTTTCGCTACTCCCCAAAACAGCAAGTGCGACAATTTTTTCACCGTCTTTCCCCAACCAGGCCACCACAGCAGAGACGCTCTAGTGCACGTTTGGCCCCGGGGACTTCTGTATACTTTTCCTCCCATCCCACTGATATCTCAGCTGATACAGAAAGCCATCGCTCAGGAAGCTTCCATGATCCTCATTGCCCCTTACTGGCCTCGACAGGTTTGGTTCCCATTTCTCCACCGTTATCTGTTGGAGCAACCTTGGCATCTGGACCCAGTTCCAGACCTCTTGACCCATCAGTCGGGTCAGTTGCACCACTCCCTTCCTTCTCTGAACCTCACAGCATGGTTCCTCCAATTCCAACTTTAGCCAGGCTTCCTCTGATATCTCACTCAGTTAGAGATATCTTGATAGCCTCTCATAAATCTTCCACTCGGAAGATTTATCTTAACAAGTGGAAACGTTTTTCCTATTGGGCGCAGTCAAAGAATATAGATCCTTTTACTGCTTCCATTCAATCAGTTCTAGACTTTGTAGCTGAACTTTTCCACTCAGGTTCGTCTCCGTCTACCATTAGAGTTCAATTGGCAGCAATTTCGAACTTTCATGTTGGAGTCTCAGAGTCCTCCATTATGTCTCTCAACCTCTGTAAAGCCTTTTTAAAGGGAGTTTTTCTCCTGAAACCACCCATCAGAGATCCTCCTCCCCAATGGGATCTCAACTTGGTTCTGACATCCTTAATTCTTTCCCCCTTTGAACCTGCGGCTTCATGTTCAATAAAGTTACTTTCTTGGAAAACACTCTTTTTAGTAGCTATCACTTCAGCTAGAAGAGTCTCTGAACTCCATGCTCTGTGTAGTCGACCCCCTTATCTTGTATTTCATAAGGATAGGGTGTCCTTACGTACTAACCCGTCCTTTTTGCCCAAGGTAGCTTCTCTGGCAAATTTGAACCAAACCATTGAGCTTCCTGATTTCTTCCCTAATTATTCTAATAGGTCAGAACAAAAGCTACACTATTTAGATATCCATCGCCAACTTAGGTACTTTTTAGACGGGACCAAACAATTCAGGAAATCTGACCAACTGTTTGTTTTTTATGCAGAAGGTAGAATGGGCCTTCCAGTTTCTAAAGTGTCCCTCTCTAGATGGCTTACTTCGTTGATTACCCTAGTGTATGAGATAAGACATCAACAGTTGCCATCCAAACCCAGGGCTCATTCAACTAGAGCTTTAGCCACTTCTATAGCTTTCCAAGATAGGCTGCCTATTGATTCGATTTGTTCTGCAGCTACTTGGGCTTCTCCCCATACCTTCATTTCTCATTATAAGTTGGACTTGGCCTCTAGAGACCGAGCCAACTTTGGTTCCACTGTACTCAAGAGTCTGTTCCGATAGGCCACCCGGACAAGGTGCTAGGGACGCGGTCCCATTCAGCAAGAATGAAGGCGAGATAGACAACTTAACATTTAGAAGTTATGTATCTACCATAACGTTCTTTCTTGCATCCCACCCTCCTTCCCCCTAGCCAGGACAGACCTAGAGGAGTTTTCTCTTTGTTCCTTATGGAATTTCTTGCTGGCCTTAGCTTAAAAAAACAAAGATCTGAGGAGTTACCGCCTAGCATTGTGGGATATAGGGGAGCCTTGAGCCGGTGGACCTAGCTCTCGAGCTTTTAGAGTGGCCGAGTCGGAGCCGAGGATCGGCTCCGAACCCATCCAGCAAGAAAGAAGGCAAGAAGAAGACAACTAACATGGAACGTTATGGTAGGTACATAACTTCTAATTTTGCAGTATTGACAAACACAAGACAGAATTGTTGCCAGGTGGAAAATTTAAAAGTTCACAGCAACATTTGATGCATCTTTGATGGTTGTTAATGCTAGAAGCTTTAATTTTTTTTATTGAAAAACTTGCTATGTTCCTACATGATTTATGTTTATTGTTTGTGAAACATAGTTACAGTACAATGACTGGAAACCAGTTCTGTCAGGGTATAAATGTGCTTACTGTAAAAATGTTTACTGTAGCAGACTTTGACAAAAAAAAAAAAATCAGGTGAAGGTGTTATAATAGTGATTAAAGATCGTTATTAGACCTGTGATTATTACATGTTCAATGGTAAGAGTACTATAGATTTTGTACAACCCTGGAACAATTGGAGTATATAGACTGCCAAAGTCAAATGCTGATGACTTAGAAGAATTCAAACATTTCTTGGAAGCACGAGAGAAGAAAATAGTTGTTGGGGACTTAAATTCACCAGGAGCAGATTGTAATAATATTGATTCAACAACATTAATGAGGAAGTTATTCACAATGTATATTCGGAAACAATTCAGATTGTAAAAAAAAAAAAAAAAAAAAAGTGCCAGGGAGTGAAACATACCAAGCACTGTGTTCCTGAAGAAATTTTTACTTCATGTCAAGTTTTACAACTGTTGATGTGCAGTTATGTGGTTATAAA
The DNA here is from genome assembly GCF_019279795.1 of Protopterus annectens. Taxonomy (NCBI): domain Eukaryota; kingdom Metazoa; phylum Chordata; order Ceratodontiformes; family Protopteridae; genus Protopterus; species Protopterus annectens. The sequence continues at coordinate 636,903,313 of NC_056749.1, forward strand.
AGTTAATATGCTGCTAGGTAGTTCTGCCAAACTGAAATCTAAACTACTGCACAGAAGGTAATTACAGATTATATGGAAGCAAAACAGTCACTATATAAAACTAGTTGTAGTGATGCATTCAATGGAAAAACTACAGAAGGAATGTGGGTAGTTTTGAAAGAGAAATTGAATGCAAAAATTCAAAAAGAAAAAAAAAAACATTTAACATCAGGATCTAGGCAGACAATGTCAGGTGTATATATTTCCAAGGACAAAAAATGGAAAAAGATCTCACTGCAACTTTGAAAGGTAAAATAAACAAGCTGGGCCAACAAATTAAGCATAGTGTGAGACAAAGTCAAGAAAAGTATGAAAAAAATATATAAAGATATTGCACATAATTAGAAATCATTTCATAGATACTTAAAATGTGGAAGGAATAAAGACATGTAAATTGATAAACTAGATTCTATTTTTTTTTTTCTCAGACACAACAGACTATAGATTTATTTACAAAATCTTTATGTAAAGCAGTTTGGCTCCACATAGGGGGTGGTAAATTATCTTAGCGGCATCCAGGTAACTTCAGATACTGAAATCAAATTAGATTATATTACAAAAGAACTATGCAGACTGGATCCAAACCAAGTACAGGGAGAGGATTGGATTAGTAATACTGACCTAAGAATATGCCTATCAACCTGGAAACATCAAAAATCTGGACAAGAGCCATGACAAATAGGTATAAATCTGTATGCTGATTAACATCTAATTTACATACATCATTTTGTAACCCCACCCACTCCAATGGAATTGTGGGAACTTTCAAACACAAACTGAAGAACAGACAACCAAAATATGGCACCAGCGTCCCCCTGCAGCCATTCCAATGTCCCATTACCTGGCTTTTTTGTCCCATTTACCATAAACACTAATGTGTGCATACTGCTTTACTTCTACAATGATTTGGATTTTAATTTTGCAGCAGATCAATGCACAAACACTAACAGACATCTGATAAACAAAGCAATACTGTCTCACAATGAACATAGACTTGGCATTAAAACTTCTCTGCCCTTGAAACTCGCCTTCATTGAAACAGCATTGAAACCTGCACCACATCCAAAGAAAATGCATCTGGCCAGTGGTGAATAAAGATTGCCTTTGGGCTGTTTTCAAATCACTGGCCCCTTGCACACAAAACAAGAAACATACATGTGTTCTTTTCTTTGATTCACCTTCCTGACTAAAGTTATATTCCTTGTATAATATAGCACATTTTAAATTTATTGTTTGAACATTTTTCCAGTAGGCTGTACTGTAGGCAATGAAAGAAAATGCATGAACCAATAATTACAAAACTGCCCAATTCAGAATATTTCCATCATAAAAGTCTACTTCCACACCCAAACTATAAACAGAATGACAGTAGTGTAAGCCATAGGCATCTTGCACAGCTTCTTGCACTTATTTTCAATTTTGGGGGGGGTGAGTTTGGGGGGGCAAAAGGTCAAAAAACAGGGACACATTTTAAACATTGCTTGTATAATTTTGGAAAGTTGCTAGAATAAAATGTTACCACCATGCATGTTACTGGCAAGTCTTGAACCCAGAACACAACACTACAGTCAGTGCAACATACCACTATGCTAAATCAGTTTAAAAAAATAGGAAGACTGAAATTTGATGGCTATCATTTAGTGAATTCAGTTCTCACCATAGCTCTCAACCTCTTAGCACAAAAAACCTGGACAAACAACAAAGCCAATAATGGGGGAATAGTAAATAAACTGACTTCTCACTCACCATAGCTGTGAACAGTTAGCACAAAAAACCTGGGCAAACAACAAATCCAATAATGGGGGAATACAAATTCTGTTGTCACCGTAGCTCTCAACTCTTAACACAAAAAAAAAAAAAAAATCTGGGCAAAGCCTTCTTGTCCATTAAGTTGTGGCTTTGGCTTTATAATATGTAGACATACAGTTAACATTCCTCGAAACTAAAATAAGAGGTATGCAGATAGACTGCTTATTCAAATCCCTTTCATTTTAGGGTAGTGGAATGATTAAGATTTTCAATTAAGATTAAATTGGCAGTTAAAATGTAATTGTTAGTCTTACTTTTAATGGTATGGTAGCTACAACAATTTTCAATGTGTACAAGTGCAAATAAACCAGAAGTGGTTTGCACTATGCCGAGCAAAGTCAAAGAACTTGGAACAAAGAAAAATAATGAAACCTGAAAGCTTTGTGTTTTATTTCAGGACTTTTAAATACAATAAACATGTGTTGATAGACACTATCTTAAAATTTCAAGATTAATTTAAATCTTTTTAATCTCACAATTCAAAAAAATAATGTCAAGGTTTTGTAACCAGTTAATCATGTTAGCTAACTCGGTTGAAAAACAGCCAAACCTATAATTGTACCACTGCTAGTACTCCACCTGGGCTCCAATAAGTAGTGTTCTAATATAATAAAATCTTATAAGCCAATATGATAATATGAAGTTAACCTGTGGGCCAGGAAGCCCTAGGATTATTCCTCTTTGACAAGAACCTTTGCATGTGCAGAAGTGCAAATGCATCTCCTGTTGCAGCTTTAATGGAGTTTGCTGGCTGCTGGGAGGAGAAGGACAATCATCAAGGTCTGCAGACTGATCCACTCCAGCTTAAGGGCTTTCACCTCAACAGGGAACAAACAAGTCTGACATCTCTTAACTTACACAGGAATGGATGGGTATGTCATGTTCAGGAGGGGAGCTTTTAGGTTGGTCCTCTGGACACACACCCTTTGTTCTTTACCTAATTCTCCGCAACCAAAGCCAGCAGTCAGCATCCAAAGCACCACCATGCTGCAGTATAAGCCAGCCAGCATTCTTCTCTCGAGCATCTGAAACAGCAGTATAATGCAGCAGAAGCAAAGTCCCTCTCTCAGCAGCATAAGCCAGCCAACATTCTTCTCTCGGCAGCACCAAGCAGTTCTTTCCATCAGCACCAAAAACGGCAGCATATACAAAGTCAGCAGCATAAGCAAAGCTTAGTCTCTTGGCAGCATTTTCAATTTCTCGGCAGCAAAGCACTTCCCGCCTGCTCGCAGCCAGCCGGAATTAATGACGTGAGCTCCTTGAGCTCATTTCCGACTGGTGGTAGCACTAATGGAGCTGACATTGCGAAAAATCAAAAAAATAAAAAAAGCAAAGAAATCGGAAATGAAGGAGTGCCACTCGGGAATTGTGGCACCCCTTCATTTGGACCCCAAAACTCGATAAAAATCGAGTAATTCGGGATGGTTGGGAGGTCTACCTAAGAACATTTCAACAAGAACTTATGGTACCATTATATCTATTATTTACCTAGGTCATGTAAATATGGGGAGATTCCACAAGATTGGAGATGTGCACTTATTAAACCTGCCTTTAAGAGAAAGAGGAGTAGGACAAACCCAGAGTCATATAGATCCTGAAGTCTACTTTCATGTGGAAAAATAATGAATAAAGTCATATTGGATAAGGTGTCAGAATCTGAAAGGTTGATACTTTATTGATATTATCAGCATGCATATGCTAAAAATAGTTCTATCATCACATGTAACATGATCTATAACAATATAAATAGCTATGACTACAAAATTGTGCTGTGATGTCATTTATACAGATTTAACTTTACATTTGACAGGGTCATATACAAAACACTGGTCAATAAAGTAGAAAAATTAGGTATTTATTTACTCTTTATAATATGGATAGCTGCATGGGTTACCAGTAGGACATGAGAAGCATCATACAGCTATTGGACAAGTGAAAATATTGGTTATAGTCAGGGTGTCCCACAGGGCTCTGTCCTAGGCCCATACTTGTTTAGATTGTGTCTTTCAGATCTACCTTTTTCATCTGAGGTGCTCTACAGTCTCTATGCAGACAGCTTGAAACTGGGTAAACTAATGGGCTACATCTGCAAAAGAACTTGACTAAATTGATCATTTGGGCACAGGAGAATAATATGCTGATAAGTGCATCAAAAACTAAGCATATGACATTTGGGAAACATAAACTGAAAGGTGAAATTTTAATACAGCACACTGATTGAAACTGTAGATTCATTTAAGGATCTGGGTATACAGGTAGATCTAGCTTTAAATTGTTCTAATATCAATCATTTGGTTAATGATAGTTCTAGAACTACAGATTGTATAAAAAGAATTAAGAAGTTGGAAATTATGAAGTCATTGTTACATTGATCGTGCTATCCCAAACAGAACCAAGATGCTATCCTCCAAAAAAAGGAAGCCAATCTCATGGTCCCCTGCCATAAACAAACTCTATAACAGAAGGAAGAAACTGTTGCAAAAGAGAGTAAAATCCCATGAGTGGAGGAGCTCCCTGGTCAGTCTCAGTAAGAAGCTGAGATCCCTTATAAGATTCTCCAAACCTAGCTATGAAAACAAAATTGTCAGATTCTAAGGGCAACCAAAAAGCATTCTATAGCTGTCAAGAATCTCAATGGCAACACCCAGATCTGCTCTGAGTTACAGCACAACGCATGAAAATTACAGAACCAAATGACATTGCCAACATCCTGGCAGATAGGTTCAGTGCTAACTTTACCCCCCTCTCACCCCCTAAAGGGCCCATATCTATACAGGAAGAATGCAGAGTCTCTGTAATCACATATATGCAGGTAAAAGCTGTACACTCTAAAACCAAAAACACAGCATCCATGGGGACTGGACAACATCCCACCTGCGTTTTACACGAACTTCAGAATGAATTGGCTCTCCACCTAAGCAAAATATTCAGTCATAGTCTCACGTCAGGCTTTGTGTCCACTGAATGGTGCACAGCAACAGTTATCCCACTCTACAAAGGGGAGCCACCATTTATCCTGGGAACTATCACCCTATTAGCCTGCCGAGCCTGGTCTGCAAGGCCATGGAACTCATAAACAAAGACATTGGTAGCCTCCAAACTCTACCCCACCCAGTTTAGGTTTGTAAAAGGCAGATCATGCTTTCTGAATCTGATTGACTTCTTTGAGACGGTCACCAAAGCAGTAGACAAGGGTAAGGTGGTTCACACAGCCTATCTTGACCTCGCCAAGGCTTTCGACACCACCCTCCATTCTGGAATCATAGCTAAACTTACTAAACTAGGTATAAATCCCTATGTCACAAGATGGGATGCCAACTGACTCACTGACAGAACCCACACTGTAAAAGTTGCAGACTCCAAATCTGACTTCAAACCAGTGATAAGTGGAGTACCACAGGGTTCAGTCCTGGAACTCTCCTGTTTGGTATCTACTTCTCTGAAGTACAGGATAACACAGAAGGCCTCTGGCTAATGAAGTTTGCAGATGACTGCAAACTAAGAGCCATAGTCGAGTCACCAAATGATGTGGACATCCTACAGAAGGGCCTCACTGAGACAGATGCCTGGTGTCAGAGGCATGGTCTCAAGCTCAATGCATTTTCATCCCCTTTGGTAAAAAATCTGTACCCATGAACTACCACATAAATGGCAGTCTACTTAACACTGAGTGTGTTATAAGAGATCTTGGGACCCAGGTGGACAGTAGTCTCTCCTTTGATAATCACATCTCTACAGTAGTCAGGAAATCCTTCTATGTGGCACGCCTCATCACAAAAGGGTTCTTATCCAGGAAAAAAGAGGTCATTGTTCCCCTCTACTCGTCACTCATTCGACCCATTATAGAGTTCAATGCCTCTTTTGGAATGGACCTCACAAGACATCTGCAGCAGCTGGAAAGGCCACAAAAGTACCTCACAGGGGTTCCTGTCAGCATTTTGAATGTTGAAAATGCTGAATTTAATTTCATCGAACTGAAATGTTCAAAATCTCAGAAGAGCGAACTGACGGAACATTGATTTCTTTCCCAGGGAAAGAAATTGGTGGGCCGTCATCGGAGTTTATTTCCTCCACTCTGGTGCGGTCTCGGAGTTGGTATATTTAAATAGGGGGTGTGGGGGGCACAGCCCCCCACTTCTGTTAGTGTTTAAAATATTTTAAAAAGTTTTTTTTTGCACGGAACACCGATTTCTTTCCCTGGGTAAGAAATCGATGTTCCGTCAGTTCGTTCATTTGAAATTTCAAACATTTCAGTTTGATGAAATTGCATTCGGCATTTTCAGCATTCAATATGCTGATATAGACCTGCTCACAGAGGATTATTGGCCTCAAACAGATGCCCTACACTGACCATCTCAAAAAAACTCCAGCTTTACTCTGTAGCATATCTCCTACTCTGAGGAGATCTCTGCCTAACATATAAAGCTATGTTAAACCCAGAGCTGTTGGACATGCTACACCTTAAGAAATCACAATCCCTCTGAGCTACATGCTCTAGAGACCTAAACCATGTCACCACAATAAACAGGACATGGAGGGATAGATTCCTGTCGCAGAGACTTCCTATACTCTGGAACAAGCTACCCATCTATGTCAAGCAAAGTTCCTCATTAGCACTCTTCAAGAAAAATCTTGATGAGTGGATGGGAAATAGGAAATACACCCCGGGGATCACTTCTGTGGCTCTGCTCAACAGGGACACAGGGAATTAACTTTCTTGGGTGGCGTAAGCTAGGGAATCTTGTTGGCTAGGTTTACTTAGGCCCCTGGGCCAATAGCCTAGTACCTGCCTATGAACCTATGGAATAACAATATGAAAACCTTATAAGAAAACAGGCATGAGTAAACTAGAAAGTGTACAACAGGCATATATTAAGGGCATCCATGAATGTGAAAATTTATTAAGAAAGACTAAAATATCTGAACTTGTACAGTGAATTATATAGATATTTAAGAGGAGAACTTATTCAGTATGTAGGGCATTTAGACACCACTAACTCTGGGAATGATTGGGGTTATCAAAAAGTAGTAGTGAATCATCAGACAACCTATGTAGAAGATTATATAGGAATGAGAAGTGTACTAATTGGTTTTCTGAGAGAGCAGCTGATGCATGGAATAGACTACCAAATTACATAAAAATATCTAAATTAGTTCTTGCTTTAAAGAACGACCTGAACACTATATATGGGGGCAACTGTTTTGGTACAGGCTAGAAGAGCATTAATGCCTGTGCTTGAAATATTTGTGTGTGTATGTATGCAAGACCTGCAGAGAATGGGAGGGAAGTAGACCAGTCTATGGTGCTGATGCAAGATATGGCTTCCAACAACTCTGAAGATAGTCTATCAGATGCACTCTCAGGTTTTTAATTGGGACACTTGGAGTACATAAAATCAAATGAGAATGTAAATAGTGGGGGAAGCATTAAATCATCACTGCTATATTAGTCAAGCTGCAAAAGTCAGAAATTTAATGGGAAGCTGACAAAGTGAGGCTTCTGGAGAGGAGCTGTTCCAGAAATAGTTGATTTGGAAAACAGAGAGAGGGGAAAATTCTGGTTTACAGTCATCCCCAAAATGCAGGAAGGAACAGATTATATAAGCTTTAAGATGACCAGTATTAGTAATTGGACTGGTGTCCCCAAGCTGAGTATACTGTTAATAGGTTTGTCCTAATATGTCTTCAGCAGAAACCAATTGTTATAAAGATGCAAACATACCAACAAATGCAGATGTTTACAAAATATGTCTGAAGGGAAAACATGTTGAAAGAAAGGCACCGAGATATGTAAAGATGATTATTCAGCTTACACCAGACATTCAACAAATTCATTCCAGCTGTGAGGGAATCAGTGAATTGCAGTATTCACATATATATATATATATATATATATATATATATATATACACACACACACACACACCAGAACTCAAAAGGCATTTATGGAGGCTGAACAGGTAATGGAAGGAATTAAGCAATTTAACCAGCAACAGTTTTAATAAGCAGGTAAATTATGGGTCCAGTTGCAAAGCCAGCTATAAGAACTCTGACAGGAATGCAGTAAAGCCCTTTTCTGATTTTTCAAAAGGATGATGGGAAAACCAAAAGGCACTACAAGAATTGACTGAGAATAGAGTATTGGAAATCTAACCAAGCATCAGTGGAGATCAAATGTTAACTGTCCAAGGATAACTGAACCAGAAGGAGACTTGTAAATTAAGTGGGAGAACTGCAGTTCATCAACTCCATTCTTTGGACAGTAGGACTAAAATAAAATTATTTTAAATACTGCATTCACAGCTACAACATATTTTGAGACAATGGGGAATATAATTGTATTTTTATTGTTTTAGACTACTGTGACTTGGAAAAAGATTGATGTATCTGATACATGCAAGTACAAATGTTTATTAATATAAGTAGATAAAATTGGATAAAGCAGCTGTTAAACATGGTTAATGAAAGCATTAATATGCACTTGGTAGTAAAAACAATATTTATGCAGAGTTATTGTGTATCTGTTGGGGGTGGGGGCATTCAGTTGTGAATGTTAGCAATTATAAAACGTAAAAAGTTATAAAGTACAAAAAAAAAACACTTTCACAAGATAACACTGCACTTAATACAATATCCCATTGCAGCTGCTGTGAGATGATAGAAAGGGGGTTTTGAGATGTCATGTAATTGAGAGGAGGAAAAATACGAACTGAGGAAACAGATTGCACATTGTGGCTTAAGATGACAAATAACTTTCTTCTTAAATATATGGACACGTGTAGTGGTAAAAGGCATCTGTAAGCTTACTACTTTTTAAATCACTTGCCAGTATTTCCAGCTAGAGGATAATCAGGCAACACATTTAGGAAGGGAATCTGTTCATTAAGAACTCGCAAAATAGTAGAAAACCACAGAACCAACCAGCAGAATGTGAGCAATCCAAAGGACACCAAGTTTATTGAAGTTAAGCGCTTAACTTTCTATTACAGAGACTTCCTCAGAACAATATTGCACAAAAACCCAGCCAAATATATACCCACCCCTCAATTAACCATTCAAAATTGTGCCAAAAATTTTAAAGCAATATATACACATCAAATTACAGCAGTAAAAATATTGCATATAGCAAATAAAACTAAATAAATGTTACCATAAACTATGTTAAATTATTAAATAAAATCCATGTTAACTTTACTAACCTAAAATTCAATCAAGTTTTAAAACACTAGCAATGCTTATAGTTTCATTGATACCTGGGTAACAAGATGCATTTAAAAACAACTGCCATCTCAATTCCATCATATCCAAATGCACATCTATAATACACCCCTGTTCATCCAGCACTAACTGCTGTAAAACCAAAAATTTAAAATCATGTGTTGGATTTTCAATAATATGTCTATACAAAGCACTAGTAACCCTACAATGTCTGATGTCACCCAGATGTTCACCTATTCTTAATTTAAATTTTCTACAGGTTTTCCCAATGTAGAAACTAGAACATTTTCCACCTTTAGCCATATACACATTTTTACTATTACAGTTGTAGTGGCCTCTAATATTGACAGTCTTCCGATTAACCCTAATTTGACCTTCAGTTTCCATTATAAATGGACAAAAAAAGCAGGAATTACATTTAAAATTACTTACTTTTCTATTGATTCTGCTTTCATGTCTAATACTTTCCAAAATGTTCTTTATAGATTTGTCCCTCCTAAAAACATGTCTCGGGTTTTTACCAACTTTCAACCCAACATTAGCATCAAATTGAAGAATCTCCCAATTGGCATTTACCACATCAATCATGCTGTTGGCCATGCCATTGTACATCAAAATGAAGGCTGAGTTGTAAAAAAACTTTATCATTACTATCTATTAGTACTCACAAATCCGTGGCCCAATATGGGTCTATAAAAACCTTGTTTACATCTGTGGGTTACCTCATGAGCAAGGTCATCCAAAAGACAGTCAGAATATCCCCTTTGTTTAAACATGTGTGTAATAAAATCTAATTCTACCAAAGAATCCACATCAGAACTCACCATTCTGGCAACCCGCACCAACTGGTCTTTAACTACGGCCCTCTTTTGATGGTGTGGGTGCCAGATCCCATAATCTGAATAGGAATTTGAGAATGTGGACGTTCGGTGAATTCTGGTGTTAAAATTCATATTACACCAATCTATCTCAAGTTCTACATCTAAAAAGACAATTTTATTCTTACTTTAAACATAGGTAAATTAAAAAAAAACTGCTTCATTAATATATACCAGAAACTCATTTAGACTGTCTTCTGTATCTTTCCAAAGAAGAAACAAATCATCCAAGAATTAGGTATAGTGTGCAATATTAGACATGTACCGACTATTAATCAAAAATTCCTGCTCCCAATAAGACATAAGGTTGGCAAAAATGGGGGCACATGCTGCCCCCATTGCCACTCATTTCACCTGTTTATAATACTGTCCTTCAAACCAAATGTAGTTATTTTTTAAAACTAATTCCGTAAGTACAGTCAGTTTGTTGATTTCATCTTGAGAAAAAATATTGGTTTTATTAAGTTGTTTTTCTAACCAATAAATACCTAAATCATTGGGGAATAACAGTAAACAGATTAACCACTTCAACAGTAACCATAATCATATCAGTGGTTAATTCAGTGCCATTTAATCTGTCAATAAATTGCCAGGAATCTTTACTAATATAATAAAAAAAAACCCAGGCACTTCTGCATTTCATGATCTAGGTATTTGGCAATAAAATAAGTCTTGGCCCTTTTACCATCCACAATGGGCCTGAAAGATGGATTAACCAGTCCCTTGTGGATTTTTGGTATACCAAAAATATTTGCCAACCTAGGATATTCATTCCTCAAAAAGTGATACTTGACTACATCAATTTGGGCCTGGTAAATCATATCTTCAAGTGTCAAGTCTGTCTTTTTATATGCCACCCTAATCTCATTTAGGGAACTTTCTTCATAGGCTTCATCAAGTAGAATGTTATTCATGCCATCTAAATATTGTCTCTTGTCCATAACTACCACTCCATTGCCCTTGTCTGGTTTCATAAATGTGACCATGGGATCTTTAATCAATTCAAGCATAAGCTGCTTTTCCTCCCCAGTCAAATTAGAATAATCAAACTTAGTGTAAATATAACATTTTCTAATTGCCTTTTCACACATTCTTTCAAATAGTTCAACAGTTTTGTTCTTTGGAGGGTTAAAAGTACTAGCTTTTTTACAACTATTCCCAGTTTGATTTTCAGCTGCAGCCTCCTGGTTAAACCATACTTTTAAATTTAATTTTCTAGTGTATCTGTTTAAGTCAATAATAGATTCCACCAAGTTACCCACCCTACATGGAATGAAGGTGAAACCTTTGGCTAAAACAGCAGCATGCTTTTCACTCACAGCCAGCCTTTAATAATTATAAATTTTGAAATCACCCTTACTATTAGTGACTATCTCGGGCCTAAGCCCTTCATTGTTTAACATTTGATTGTCAAGACACTGTATCAAAACATCCAACATATGTTCACAATTGTCATTACCATTTGTATTGGACATTAAAAATTCAGGACCCTCATTTTCATGATAAACACATACATTTGTCTCCAGATGAATGTATTCAGTAGTTATACCATTAACTATGTCACTACCAGCATTTGTATTTTCAGTAATACTATAATCGGATGTAATATACTAGGTTAGGTCTGTCAACAAGCATAAATCATTGCCATTGTCCACTTCAAGTTCAGAATGACAAAAGTACATACCAGCAGAGAGTCATCAACATGGTCATTGTGTTTTTGATTCGAACTACAAGAGCAGTCTTCTGTCAGACAATTAGTGCTGTTGTGTTCTGCATGAATGTTAAAACCAAGCGAACACAAGGAACAGCTAATGGTTTCAGCATTGTCACGTGAAACTGAATTGTGGAATTTGTCAGTGAAAACTAATTGTTCCTTGTCCTTTGAGTCTTCGGTTTGGTTCCCGGTGCTACAAATTATTGGGGGCCATTCCCAAGAAAAGCAGAAGTAGTAGTAGAAGCACCTTCTTTACCCCACAAATGGTCAGAATGCCTCACCTCTTCATCCACGCTTGTAGCTGACTGCAAACACTGGTTATGCACTTGTCGAGAAGTTGCACTATGTTGCATACTTCCTTTTCTTTACTTAGTTCACCAGCACGCTCATCTTGGACATGCCCCCTGGAGAAAGGGTAAACACGATCACCATTGTATTCATTAAAATCTCATTTGAGCTTACTTTCTTTAGGAACAAAAATGGCATTACAAGCATTGTTTACCTGAACATGGACACTATGATAAAGACCTCTGTTTTGACTTGAATTAAAATCACGATCAGCCTTAATGGACTGATCCAATTCATCAAGATCATTAATTATTTTCTCCATTTTAATTTGATTATATTTAACCATTAATGCCATTAAATCCAATCCTGCTTTATCAAAAATCAAATGTACCGCCTGTAAAAACTCATTTTCTTTAACCACATTTGGATACCTCCACATTCTTAGTCCATGGCGCACTTGCTTCATTTTTATGTTCCTGTTTAGATAAGTGTTTTCAAGTTGCAAATTTTTGAAAATTAGTAAGTCTTTTTCAGAACGCTTCGGTTTCTCATTCAAGGTGGAAATTCTCTGCGATTGCATGTTACCAGCATTGTTGTCACAAAAAAGAAAACTATTTTCTTTCCATTGATTGCAACCAACATTTTGACTGTCCATTCCTACATTATTGTCTTGATTAATTTCAGTAATTTTACCTTGTGGGTCATTATGCAACCCATCCTGTTCATTTCCTCTTGAAAATTGAGAATCCACAGATGTTGGGGTTGGCTGGGTAAGAGGGAGACCTAAACTCCCAAAAGAAGGAACACCACAATTTTGTTTGTCCATCAAATTATTGATTTGTAAGTTGTGTTCACCTAACTGTTCATTAATCTTTTGTAATATTTTAAAAATGTCCTCATTGGATACCTGCTCCTCCATCATGCTGCCAAAATGCCAAACACTCACAAAATAGTAGAAAACCACAGAAGAACCAACCAGCAGAATGTGAGCAATCCAAAGGACACCAAGTTTATTGAAGTTAAACGCTTTCCTCTCTATTACAGAGACTTCCTCAGAACAATATTGCACAAAAACCCAGCCAAATATATACCCACCCCTCAATTAACCTTTCAAAATTGCGCCAAAAATTTTAAAGCAATACATGCACATCAAACTACAGAAGTAAAAATATAGCAAAAAATAAAACTAAATAAATGTTGCCATAAAATATTATATGTTAAATCATTAAATAAAATCCATGTTAATTTTACTAACCTAAAATTCAATCAAGTTTTAAAACACCAGCAATGCTTATAGTTTCATTGATACCTGGGTAACAAGAGGCATTTAAAAACAACTGCCAACTCAATTCCATTATATCCAAATGCAAATCTATAATGCACCCCTGTTCATCCAGCACTAACTGCTGTAAAACCAAAAATTTTAAATCGTGTTGGATTTTCAATGATATGTCTGTACAAAGCACTAGTAACCCTACAATGTCTGATGTCACCCAGATATTCACCTATTCTTAATTTAATTTTTCTACAGGTTTTCCCAATGTAGAAACTAGAACATTTTCCACATTTAGGCATATACACAACATTTTTACTATTACAATTGTAGTGGCCTCTAATATTGACAGTCTTCCGATTAACCCTAATTTGACCTTCAGTTTCCATTATAAATGGACAAAAAGAGTAGGAATTACATTTAAAATTACCTACTTTTCTATTGATTCTACTTTCATGTCAAATACTTTCCAAAATGTTCTTTATAGATTTGCCCCTCTTAAAATCAAGTCTAGGGTTTTTACCAACTTTCAACCCAACATTTGCATCAAATTGAAGAATCTCCCAATTGGCATTTACCACATCAATAATACTGTTGGCCATGCCATTGTATGTCAAAATGAAGGCTGAGTTGTAAAAAAACGTTATCATTACTAGCTCTATTAGTACTCACAAATCCGTGGCTCAATATGGGTCTATAAAAACCTTATTTACATTTGTGGGTTACCTCATGAGTAAGGTCATTCAAAAGACAGTCAGGATTTTTTGGTAGAATTAGATTTTATTACACATATGTTTAAACAAAGGGGATATCCTGACTGTCTTTTGGATGACCTTGCTCATTGGGTAACCCACAAATATAAACAAGATTTTTATAGACCCATATTGGGCCACGGATTTGTGAGTACTAATAGATCTAGTAATGATAACATTTTTTACAACTCAGCCTTCATTTTGACATATAGTGGCATGGCCAACAGTATTATTGATGTGGTAAATGCCAATTGGGAGATTCTTCAATTTGATGCTAATGTTGGGTTGAAAGTTGGTAAAAACCCGAGACATGTTTTTAGGAGGGACAAATCTATAAAGAACATTTTGGAAAGTATTAGACATGAAAGCAGAATCAATAGAAAAGTAGGTAATTTTAAATGTAATTCCTGCTCTTTTTGTCCATTTATAATGGAAACTGAAGGTCAAATTAGTAAAATGAAAAAAAGGCTTCCACCACAACGAAACGTTCACTGAGAAATTCTGTTAAAATGTAGGCTTTAATAAAATGAAGAAATAAAAAGCACAAATTGTGCTATTCAGGTTGCAGGTGAAACAGGATAAGAGCTTTCAGTTAAAAAACCTTCTTCAGATCCTAGTGTGTAGACCTGACCTTACTGTTGTTAAATAAAGATCCTTAATTGCTCAACCAATCACATACAGCAATCAGATGCATGCCTTCCTTAAGCCTCCATTTCATTTCTTAATTAGGCTTCTCTCTTTCAAAACAGGTTTAACAGGAACTACTCTGTTGAGCCCTGGAAATAAATTAGCTCTGAGGTTCATGATCCATTTGCTTTCTTTCTTTTCAGTTTTGTTGACAATGTTTCCTCCATGAAGGTTAGTAGTCACATTTGAGATAACCATAAAGCTAAATGAATGCCCTGGATTTTCATACACATGTCCATATAGGGCATTGGTTACCACTTTATTCTTGATGTCTAACAGATGGTGAAGTATCCGTTCCTTAAACTTTCTATTGGTCTTTCCTACATAATAGGCTTTGCACAAATTGTGCCAACGTATATAACATTCTTGGTGTTGCAGTTAGCAAAACCAGAGTACTTGTAGCATTTGTTAGTTACCGGATGAACAAAACTGTTGGAACATTTAATGTGGCTGCAAGCTTTGCAAAAGCAACATTTCCAACTTCCTAACCTATTTCTTCCTTCTGTACTCTGCTTGTTAGGTATTCCATCATAGTTGCACAATAAATCCTTTAAGTTCTTGTTTTTATAACCAAACTTCGGTATTTCCCCTACAATTCTCTTAATTTTATTGTCAGCAGTTAAGACTGGCCAAAATTTCTTGATGGTTTCACGGACATCAAAGGAGTCAGTGCTGAAGGTCATCATGCATCTGAGACTGTTGCTGTTCCCACCTTTCTTCACATCACTCTGCTTCCGTTTTGAGTAGTACGTTTGCCCATTGTTGTATCGAATGGACATTACTTTGACTTTACTCATGACTAATTGTTTTTCATTATAGCCTCTTGAAGCTAAATTCTGTAATAGTTTGTCTTGTTCCTGCAGAAAATCATCATCATCAGTACAGAGCTTGGATATCCTGGTCACTTGATTTTCAACAATATTCTGAAAAACATGTCTCGGGTGCATGCTATTGTAGTATAGCATATGGTTCCTCCAGTTTGGTTTCCTGAATATAGTGGTGCCGATTCCTTTGCTTTTATTCATTGAAATTCTCACGTCCAAGAACTCAATCTCATTTGCTGATGTTTTCACTTCGAATCTTAGAAAGCTAGTCGTACTTGTTAAATAGTTGATAAAATCATTTAGGCATTGCATACTGCCCTTCCATAGGAATAAAACATCATCCACAAATCTATTTTAAAGATGATGCATTCCTTCCATTAATTTTTCGTATCCATTTCCCATTGCCTTTCCCATTCAGCTAGGACTATATTGGCATAGCTGTTTGTCATGAACCTCAGAGCTAATTTATTTCCAGGGCTCAACAGAGTAGTTCCTATTAAACCTGTTTTGAAAGAGAGAAGCCTAATTAAGAAATGAAATGGAGGCTTAAGGAAGGCGTGCATCTGATTGCTGTATGTGATTGGTTGAGCAATTAAGGATCTTTATTTAACAGTAGTAAGTCAGGTCTACACACTAGGATGTGAAGAAGGTTTTTTAACTGAAAGCGCTTATCCTGTTTGACCTGCAACCTGAATAGCACAATTTGTGCCTTTTATTTCTTCGTTTTATTAAAGCCTACATTTTAACAGAATTTCTCAGTGAACTTTTCGTTGTGGTGGAAGCCTTTTTTTCATTTTACTATTTTGTATTTTTGCCTATTAAGGCTTCCTCTGGAGGTGGTTTTTGGTTTGGTTGTTTGTGCTTGTTTTTTTTTACCTTAACACCTCACACAGTCGTTATTTGTTACTGCTTTGGTGTCAACACTGTATTTTGTGATGGAAAATGGTCGGAAAACTAATACTACTTTTAATGCAGGTATGCACAATCCTTTATTTGATATCAATATAAAGACTGGTGTGAATCAGGAACTGATTACAGACTGTAATGAAGAATTTGATAACATCTTTAGAGACGTTGAGAATGCAGCCTATAAGCTCAAGAGGCTGCAATGGCAGCGATTTCACATGGAAGCATGTCTACATCATAATGTGATACCGAGGGGATTGAGAATTAGGTGTATGCCCAGCTATGGGAACACCTACCCAGATCTCCTGGGCAAATGGCAGGAGATTAGCATAGAGACAAGCTTCCGATACATGCAGCTGCTAATAGACTACTTTAAGCCACATGAAGATGAGGTTTCTGCTCTTATTGAATGTAAGCAAAAGCAAATGGAAACTATGAGATTACCTGATAGCTGCTTGTTTAAGCTAGAAACCCTGCAATATAAATTGGAAACCTATGAGAACAAATTGAAAATATAAAAATTAAACTAAAGAGCGATTATTTTGATTTTACTAACGGTCGCCTGTTTGAGTGACCGAGGGATAAGAGAGCACCAGATAGAAAAGAACGCTCTGACAACATGGAAAATGTACCTGTGACACGCAGGACTGTTTCTAGTGTGAATATACATGCTGAAGTACATAGTAATATGCACACTAATGGGAAACATCCTGAATTAGCCTCTTGCAATACTCCTAACAACAGGACTAATGGTAGTATAGTTAACAATGACTCTGGTATGCTCGAGGTCATTACATCGCTAACAGAAGATGATAATGCAGCGAATGTAGACACTGCATCGGCAGGAAGCATTCAGCCTTCAAGTGAAATAGTTCTGAGCGTGATACCAAAGAAGGGATCTGTCCATGCACCTTTGTTACAGCAACTCCCCTTTTTTTATTAACACAGAAAAATGTCGGGAGATCCAGGTCAGAAAGCAGAGAGAGGAGAAAGGTAACTTAGGAACCTCAATGAGCTTAGATGAATCGATTTCATTGGTAATTAATATATCCGATTATGAGCTGACAGCTACCCAAAAGAGTGTTCTGCAAAGAGGCTTGAGCTTTATACCCTCAATACGTTCTGACCTGAGTGAGTTAGTGACAGACTTAAGTTGCTTTGGTAGGAATGTTACGTTGAAGTGTCTTTTTGACAATGAAAATACTGGTACAAACTATACATCGTCTGTGTTGAAAAAACCAAGTTCCTTTGTCCCCAGCAATCATCCCACTGTGGAGATGTTCTTACGGTTATGTGAGAATGAGGTGTTTAAACGGAGGTCAAAAGGAAAAAGTAAACACTATTACAATTTAACACAGGATGAGTTTCAGGCATTAAAAGAATTGCAAACAATGATATAAGTTATTTTCAGGCCAGCTGACAAAGGAGGAGCTTTAATAGTGATGAATTCAACACAGTATGCCCAGAAAATGCAGGATATGTTAAGCCATAGTGATACGTACCACAAAATCGAGAAGTATCAAGTAGACAGATTGATTTCCTCAGTAAAGAATTCCTGTATGACAAATTAATAACTAGAGCAATTGATAAAAATCTATATGACTTTCTTGAAATGGTATATCCAAGTATACCTGTTATCAAAGGGTTGCCTAAGATTCATAAGAACAGTGTTGACCCCCCTCTGAGACCAATAGTTTTGGGGAGAGGATGGGTCACTGAGCCCATTTCAATCTATGTGGAAACTGAACTCAAGAAGGTGTTGCCTTTCGCACATACTGTCTTGAGGGACACTGGTCAGCTGCTGGAGAGACAGTATGAAAGAATGGAGCAAGAAAGCTCCATAGGCAACCTTATTTTGGTGACGATGGATGTCAACAATTTATTCACTTGCATACCCAATGATATAGGAATAGAAGCAATAAGGGACTTTGCCTCTCATTTTGAAGTAAACATGGATGTGAACCTAGTATGCAGCTTCCTGGAATTGGTCCTGGAGAGCAATGTGTTCCTCTATGGTGAGAGCTACTATTGGCAGAAATGGGGAGTAGCCATGGGCACCCCCTGTGCAAACAGCTATGCCAATATAGTCCTAGTTGAATGGAAAAGGCAATGGGAAATGGATACAAAAAATTAATGGAAGGAATGCATCATCTTTTACAATAGATTTGTGGATGATGTTTTATTCCTATGGAAGGGCAGTATGCAACGCCTAAATGATTTTGTCAACTATTTAACAAGTACGACTAGCTTTCTAAGATTCGAAGTGAAAACATCAGCAAATGAGATTGAGTTCTTAGACGTGAGAATTTCAATGAATAAAAGCAAAGGAATCGGCACCACTATATTCAGGAAACCAAACTGGAGGAAGCATATGCTATACTACAATAGCATGCACCCGAGACATGTTTTTCAGAATATTGTTGAAAATCAAGTGACCAGGATATCCAAGCTCTGTACTGACGACAATGATTTTCTGCAGGAACAAGACAAACTATTACAGAATTTTGCTTCAAGAGGCTATAATGAAAAACAATTAGTCATGAGTAAAGGCAAAGTAATGTCCATTCGATACAACAAAGGGCAACCGTACTACTCGAAATGGAAGCAGAGTGATGTGAAGAAAGGTGGGAACAGCAACAGTCTCAGATGCATGATGACCTACAGCACTGACTCCTTTGATGTCCGTGAAACCATCAAGAAATTTTGGCCAGTCTTAACTGCTGACAATAAAATTAAGGGAATTGTAGGGGAAACACCTAAGTTTGGTTATAAAAACAAGAAGAACTTAAAGGATTTATTGAGCAACTATGATGGAATACCTAACAAGCAGAGTACAGAAGGAAGAAATAGGTTAGGAACTTGGAAATGTGGATTTTGCAAAGCTTGCAGCCACATTAAATGTTTCAACAGTTTTGTTCATCCGGTAACTAACAAATGCTATAAGTACTCTGGTTTTGCTAACTGCAACACCAAGAATGTTATATACGTTGGCACTTGTAATTTGTGCAAAGCCTATTATGTAGGAAAGACCAATAGAAAGTTTAAGGAACGGATACTTCGCCATCTGTTAGACATCAAGAATAAAGTGGTAACCAATGCCCTATATGGACATGTGTATGAAAATCCAGGGCATTCATTTAGCTTTATGGTTATCTCAAATGTGACTACTAACCTTCGTGGAGGAGACATTGTCAACAAAACTGAAAAGGAAGAAAGCAAATGGATCATGAACCTCAGAGCTAATTTATTTCCAGGGCTCAACAGAGTAGTTCCTATTAAACCTGTTTTGAAAGAGAGAAGCCTAATTAAGAAATGAAATGGAGGCTTAAGGAAGGCGTGCATCTGATTGCTGTATGTGATTGGTTGAGCAATTAAGGATCTTTATTTAACAGCAGTAAGTCAGGTCTACACACTAGGATCTGAAGAAGGTTTTTTAACTGAAAGTGCTTATCCTGTTTGACCTGCAACCTGAATAGCACAATTTGTGCTTTTTATTACTTCGTTTTATTAAAGCCTACATTTTAGCAGAATTTCTCAGTGAACTTTTCGTTGTGGTGGAAGCCTTTTTTTCATTTTACTATTTTTGCCTATTAAGGCTTCCTCTGGAGGTGGTTTTTGGTTTGGTTGTTTGTGAAGGTCAAATTAGGGTTAATCGGAAGACTGTCAATATTAGAGGCCACTACAATTGTAATAGTAAAAATGTTGTGTATATGGCTAAATGTGGAAAATGTTCTAGTTTCTACATTGGGAAAACCTGTAGAAAATTTAAATTAAGAATAGGTGAATATCTGGATGACATCAGACATTGTAGGGTTACTAGTGCTTTGTACAGACATATCATTGAAAATCCAACACGTGATTTAAAATTTTTGGTTTTACAGCAATTAGTGCTGGATGAACAGGGGTGTATTATAGATGTGCATTTGGATATGATGGAAATGAGATGGCAGTTGTTTTTAAATGCCTCTTGTTACCCAGGTATCAATGAAACTATAAGCATTGCTAGTGTTTTAAAACTTGATTGAATTTTAGGTTAGTAAAGTTAACATGGATTGTATTTAATAATTTAACATATAATATTTTATGGTAACATTTATTTAGTTTTATTTGCTGTATGCAATATTTTTGCTGCTGTAATTTGATGTGCATATATTGCTTTAAAATTTTTGGTGGAATTTTGAATGGTTAATTGAGGGGTGGGTATATATTTGGTTGGGTTTTTGTGCAATATTGTTCTGAGGAAGTCTCTGTAATAAAGTGGAAAGTGCTTAACTTCAATAAACTTAGTGTCCTTTGGATTGCTCACATTCTGCTGGTTGGTTCTTCTGTGGTTTTCTATTATTTTGTGAGTGTTTGGCATTTTGGCAGCAGGATGGAGGAGTAGGTATCCAATGAGGACATTTTTAAAATATTACAAAAGATTAATGAACAATTAGGTGAGCACACCTTACAAATCAAGAATTTGATGGACAAACAAAATTGTGGTGTTCCTTCTGTTGGGAGTTTAGGTCTCCCTCTTACCTAGCCAACCCCAACATCTGTGGATTTTCAGTTTTCAAGGGGAAATGAACAGGATGGGTTGCATAATGACCCACAAGGTAAAATTACTGAAATTAATCAAGACAACAATGTAGGCATGGACAGCCAAAATGTTGGTTGTAATCAATGGAAAGAAAATCATTTTCTTTTTTGTGACAACAATGCTGGTAACATGCAATTGCAGCCAATTTCCACCTTGAATGAGAAACTGAAGTGTTCTGAAAAAGACTTACTAATTTTCAAAAAGTTGCAAGTTGAAAACACTTATCTAAACAGGAACATAGAAATGAAGCAAGTGCCCCATGAACTAAGAATGTGGAGGTATTCAAATGGGGTTAAAGAAAATAATGAGTTTTTATAGGAGGTACATTTGATTTTTGATAAAGCAGGATTGGATTTAATGGCATTAATGGTTAAATATACTCAAATTAAAATGGACAAAATAATGATCTTGATGAATTGGATCAGTCCATTAAGGCTGATCGTGATTTTAATTCAAATCAAAACTGAGGTCTTTATCATAGTGTCCATGTTCAGGTAAACAATGCTTGTAATGCCATTTTTATTCGTAAAGAAAGTAAGCTCCAAAGAGATTTTAGTGAATACAATGGTGATCGCGTTTACCCTTTCTCCAGGGGGCATGTCCAAGATGAGCATGTTGTTGAACTAAGTAAAGAAAAGGAAGTGATGCAACATAGTGTGACTTCTCGGCAAGTGCATAACCAGTGTTTGCAGTCAGCTACAAGCGTGGATGAAGAAGTGAGGTGTTCCGACCATTTGTGGGGTAAAGAAGGTGCTTCTACTACTACTTCTGCTTTTTTGGGAAGGGCCTCCAACAATTTGTAGCACCGGTAGCCAAACCGAAGGCTCAAAGGACAAGGAACAATTAGTTTTCACTGACAAATTCCACAATTCGGTTTCACGTGACAACGTTGAAGCCATTAGCTGTTCCTTGTGTTCGCTTGGTTTTAACATTCATGCAGAACACAACAGCACTAATTGTCTGACAGAAGACTGCTCTTGTAGTTCGAATCAAAAACACAGTGACCATGTTGATGACTCTTTGCTGGTATGTACTTTTTGTCATTCTGAACTTGAAGTGGACAATGACAATGATTTATGCTTGTTGACAGACCTAACCTACTATATTACATCCGATTATAGTATTACAGAAAATACAAATGCTGGTAGTGACATAGTTAATGGTATAACTACTGAATACATTAATTTGGAGACAAATGTAAGTGTTTATCACAAAAAAGAGGGTCCTGAATTTTTAATATCTAATACAAACGGTAATGACAATTGTGAACATATGTTGGATGTTTTGATACAGTGTCTTGACAATCAAATGTTAAACAATGATGGGCTTAGGCCCAAGATAGTCACTAATAGTAAGGGTGATTTCAAAATTTATAATTATTCAAGGCTGGCTGTGAGTGAAAAGCATGCTGCTTTTTTAGCCAAAGGTTTCACCTTCGTTCCATGTAGGGTGGGTAACTTGATGGAATCTATTATTGACTTAAACAGATACACTAGGAAGTTAAATTTAAAAGTATAGTTTAACCAGGACGCTGCAGTTGAAAATCAAACCAGGAATAATTGCAAAAAAGCTAGTACTTTTAACCCTCCATTGAACAAAACTGTCAAACTATTTGAAAGAATGTGTGAAAAGGCAATTAGAAAATGTTATATTTACACTGATAAGTTTGATTATTCTAATTTGACTGGGGAGGAAAGCAGCTTATGCTTGAATTGATTAAAGATCCCATGGTCACATTTATGAAACCAGTCAAGGACAATAGAGTGGTAGTTATGGACAAGAGACAATATTTAGATGGCATGAATAACATTCTACTTGATGAAGCCTATGAGGAAAGTTCCCTAAATGAGATTAGGGTGGCATATAAAAAGACAGACTTGACACTTGAAGATATGATTTACCAGGCCCAAATTGATGTAAACGAGTACCATTTTTTGAGGAATGAATATCCTAGGGTGGCAAATATTTTTGGTATACCAAAAATCCACAAGGGACTGGTTAATCCATCTTTCAGGCCCATTGTGGATGGTAAAAGGTCCAAAACTTATTTTATTGCAAAATACCTAGATCATTAAATGCAGAAGTGCCTGGGTTTTTTTGATTATATTAGTAAAGATTCCTGGCAATTTATTGACAGATTAATGGCATTGAATTAACCACTGATATGATTATGGTCACTGTTGATGTGGTTAATCTGTTTACTGTTATTCCCCATGATTTAGATATTTATTGGTTAGAACAACAGCTTAATACAACCAATATTTTTTCTCAAGATGAAATCAACAAACTGGGTGTACGTATGGAATTAGTTTTAAAAAATAACTACATTTGGTTTGAGGGACAGTATTATAAACAGGTGAAAGGAGTGGCAATGGGGGCGGCATGTGCCCCCGTTTTTGCCAACCTTATTATGTCTTATTGGGAGCAGGAATTTTTGATTAATAGTTGGTACATGTCTAATATTGCACACTATACCCGATTCTTGGATTATTTGTTTCTTATATGGAAAGGTACAGAAGGCAGTTTAAATGAGTTTCTGGTATACATTAATGAAACAGTTGATTTTTTTAAAATTTACCAATGTTTATAGTAAGAATAAAATTGTCTACTGAGATGTAGAACTTGAGATAGATTGGTGTAATATGAATTTTAACACCAGAATTCACTGAAAGTCCACATTCTCAAATTCCTATTTAGATTATGGGAGCTGGCACCCGCACCATCAAAAGAGGGCCATAGTTAAAGGCCAGTTGGTGCGGGTTGCCAGAATGTTGAGTTCTGATGTGGATTTTTTGGTAGAATTAGATTTTATTACACATACGTTTAAACAAAGGGGATATCCTGACTGTCTCTTGGATGACCTTGCTCATGAGGTAACCCACAAACGTAAACAAGGTTTTTATAGACCCATATTGGGCCACGGATTTGTGAGTACTAATAGATCTAGTAATGATAACGTTTTTTACAACTCAGCCTTCATTTTGACATACAATGGCATGGCCAACAGTATTATTGATGTGGTAAATGCCAATTGGGAGATTCTTCAATTTGATGCTAATGTTGGGTTGAAAGTTGGTAAAAACCAGAGACATGTTTTTAGGAGGGACAAATCTATAAAGAACATTTTGGAAAGTATTTGACATGAAAGCAGAATCAATAGAAAAGTAGGTAATTTTAAATGTAATTCCTACTCTTTTTGTCCATTTATAATGGAAACTGAAGGTCAGATTAAGGTTAATCGGAAGATTGTCAATATTAGAGGCCACTACAATTGTAATAGTAAAAATGTTGTGTATATGGCTAAATGTGGAAAATGTTCTTGTTTCTACATTGGGAAAACCTGTAGAAAATTTTAATTAAGAATAGGTGAACATCTGGGTGACATCAGACATTGTAGGGTTACTAGTGCTTTGTATAGACATATTATTGAAAATCCAACACGTGATTTTAAATTTTTGGTTTTACAGCAGTTAGTGCTGGATGAACAGGGGTGCATTATAGATGTGCATTTGGATATGATGGAATTGAGATGGCAGTTTTTAAATTCCTCTTGTTGCCCAGGTATCAATGAAACTATAAGCATTGCTAGTGTTTTAAAACTTGATCGAATTTTAGGTTAGTAAGGTTAACATGGATTTTATTTAATTTGTGTCTTTCGGCTTTTCCTGGTTAGGGGTCACCACAGCGGAACTCCGGTCCGCTAATGATTGGCAGTAGATTTTTACGTGCTGGCTTGCCGGGCCTAATGCACAACCTTCAATGAAGGAACGCCCATTCACGCATGTCACCACACAGAAGACGCTCTAACTGAGAATCGAACGGGCAACGTCTAACTGTGAGGCGACAACGCTACCGCAGCACCACCACCGCAGTATGGATTTTATTTAATAATTTAACATATTATAATACTTTATGGTAACATTTATTTCGTTTTGTTATTTGCTATATGCAATATTTTTACTGCTGTAATATGATGTGTATATATTTAAAATTTTTGGCGCAATTTTAAATGGTTAATTGAGGAGTGGGTATATATTTGGCTGGGTTTTTGTGCAATATTGTTCTGAGGAAGTCTCTGTAATAGAGAGGAAAGCGCTTTACTTCAATAAACTTGGTTTATTGCATTGCTCACATTCTGCTGGTTGGTTAATCTGTTCATTAAGGGCTATCTAGACTGCCTTTTCGGTGACTGCATTGAATGGAACATCAAAGAAAGTTTGAGAAAAGCCTCTATGGGTAATGTACTGAATTCTTAAGAAGAAGGTAATGTTAAGTCATTTGAATCACTGCAACATTAGTCTGTAAAGCAAAAATAAGAAGAGAGACTTTGATATAAAAGATTGTCATGAAAGTGAAAGATCTGGGTAGGAAAATAGACTAATGGGAAGCCCACAGCCCCCCTAAAAATATATCTACATCCTGTGTGTGTGTGTTTGAAAGTTTGGGAAGGTGTTATGTTATAGTAAAGGTATTACAATGTGTAACATATCCAATAGAAATATGCAGGGTTTTTTTTACACGAGAAGTGAAACGTTAATTCAATGTAGATTTTTAAAAGGTCATGCAGTAGAATATTTGTTAAATGTATTTTTTTTATATTAACCTGCAATGAGTACTATCTTGCACATGGAGAAGTAGGGTGCATATAGCAATATTGTGCATTTAGATAAGGCTTAACATGTGAGCTTGGTAAAGAAAGAATTCAAGGTAGTTACTCAGCTGAGTCATTTGTTGCAGTGAGGGGCTACAGGTTTAGAAATAGTATTACCTTACTGAGTATGTCACACCCAAGACTGTAGTTTTATCACTAAGAAGAACGCTAGGGAAAATACGTTTTCAGCAAGAGATCCGAATTACAAGGGGGAAATTTGAGTATGGCCTGTAGTAATGCAGATATATTAAGGGGCCCAAGGAGAATGACCATTACTAAAGAGGGTAATTTTCAAAAAGTATATGAAAGTATTTAAGATGGAGGCTGTAGCAGTACCAGCCTTAGTAGCTCCAAATGAAATTTAGTATCCCCACAGATATAAAAATTGTCTGACCGTATACATATGCTTTAATGAAGAGCAGACTCATCAACCTGAAGAGAAAGAGGATATCCATTTTTAATGTATGATCATGCACCTATGATGTTTCGGGTAAGAGCTCAATGTAGTGGGAAAAAGTCATTGGTGCTTTCTGGCCTATTTATTGAAATAACATGCATTTAAAGAGTAGGTGGCAGATAAGGTTCTGGAAATATGGAGAATGGATTAGAAAGAAGATTGCAGGTGCTTAGGAATCAGTGAAATGAGATTTTGAGAGATTTTTGAAACTGGGGAAAGAAAAACATGGTAAAATTATAATAGAAAATATCTTGAAGGTGACAAGGGCTAAAGTGCTGCAGAATAATTTAGATGATCACACTGATAAGGAAGGTAGCAATTAAGAGGTGCCATGGAGAATATAAAAGAGTAGCTGGGTAGTATGCATGAGTGTGGAAAAGTGTATGTTATGTAGTTACTCTGACAGATGCCTTAACGCTCAGAAATTGTAAAACAGAGGTTAAAGAAGCAGAAAATAGTGTAATAGTAAACTGTGGGATTCTAAATTCATCAATATAGTTAGGCATGAAGGAATTATGGAGGTATTCAGTGTATTTTATGAAGGTTTTTACAAGACAGAAGAAATGTGTAATGAGAATGAGACTATATTGGAGAATTTTATGGTAATTTTGGGTTTGCCAAATGTGGTACAATTAGGGGTTCAGCAGTTAATTGTTAATATAGAGAAGGAAGAAATAAATATGTTGTAGGCTAGTCAAGCTACAGTTCAGTCACCAGGGGTCAGATTCCAAGGAACTACAATATTATAAACAAATTATCCATGGGGGGACTAAGACAGTGGGAGGAAAAAAAAAACTGCATTATGTGAAAGGTATAGGCTCCCATATCAGGTAATTGTGGTGTATTCAATGGACTGAGTTGTCTTGCCTTAGCTAATGTTCTTTGGGGGCGGGGGAGGTGCATGACGTAAGGACTGGGAGACAGGAAGGATGTTCATGTACGTTGGCTGGTCAATAAAGTTTGGAGTTTGGTAGCAACAGCACACAGTTGTCCCGCGTCTTCTTTCTAAAGTAAAAGAACACGACATGGTGTCAGAAGTGCTGTGTGGCTGTGACTGGGATTGCTGAACACTTGCTGAAGACCGTACGAGTGGCCTAGTGACGTGGTGAGCGGACATGTCGGACGAAGAGAATGGTCGGCAGCCGCGAGCTAGAATTAACATGGCGGCTAGCGCTCCCAATGCTACGTTTAGTATTCAGCCGCCGGAGCCCTTTGATTTTTCCAAACCTCATGAATGGACACGATGGATACGCCGTTTTGAACGGTTCCGTCAGGCCAGCAATTTATCTTCAAACCCAGAAGGGAATCAGGTGAACACCCTGATATACTGCATGGGTGATGAGGCAGACGACGTCTTGAGAGGCCTCAAGCTAACCGATGCAGAGCATCAGGAGTATGCCAAAGTGAAAGACGGCTTCGAAAGATTTTTTATTGTTAAGAAGAACATTGTTTATGAACGCGCACGATTTAACATGCGAAAACAAGAACTGAATGAGACTGTTGATGCTTTTGTTACTGCACTACATGCATTAGCTGAACACTGCAATTATGGGACGCTGCACGATGAGCTCATAAGAGATAGAATTGTTGTGGGCTTGGCTGACACCAGACTGTCCGAGCGGATGCAGATGGAAAAAGAGCTGGACTTGGAGAGAGCTGTAAACATGGCCAGACAGTCGGAGGAGGTTAAGAAGCAGCAGACGGCTTTGAGGTGCGACAGTAGTGCACTGCAGTATAACGTGAATGCTGTGCAGACACCACTTGACACCAAACGCCGGCTGGAGACCTCGAAAGGTTGGGGCAAGTCCTTGACACCGATTTTTCAGCGACAGACGCAAAAGAGTAAAGACGCTCCGACCTCGCAGTGTTACAGGTGTGGGGGCCCATTTCATCATAAACTCCTATGCCCGGCGACTGCTGCAAGATGTCGCTCGTGTGGGAAGAAGGGCCACTACCAGAGAGTCTGCAGGCAGATTAAGGTGGTGCAGTGTATCGAGGAGGACGAGGAGCTTGGAGAGCATGAAGAACAGGGCTTCTTCCTTGGTTCTGTCTCCTCCAGGAACCATTCCTGGATTGTGGAGGTTCAAATAGAGGGCACATCTATGACTTTCAAGCTTGACACGGGGGCGGATGTTACTGTTATTTCCAAGTCAGACCTGGACAACTTGTTCAGTGGGAAGAATGCTCCTGTGCTCCAGCAGCCGGAGAAACCCTTGTTGGGTCCTGGAGGGACGCCACTGGAGGTTACAGGATCCTTGGAGCTTCAGCTTGGTTATGGACTAAAACAGACTTGCTAGAAGGTGTATGTTGTTAAAGGACTCCACACGCCGCTTTTAGGTCTTCCTGCTATTTTGGGGCTGGGTCTCCTGAAGCGTGTTGACACTATCACCATGGAGTCGTTGAAGACCTCATACCCTGAACTGTGCTCTGGGTTGGGGGTAGTGCAGCGGAAATACCACATAAAGCTTCAGCCAAATGTGGTGCCATACTCTCTGAAGACCCCCAGGAGGATACCACTACCATTGATGGGGAAAGTGAAGGAGGAGTTAATGAGGATGGAGACGCTGGGTGTCGTTACCAGAATGGAGGAACCTACTGACTGGTGTGCAGGCATGGTTGTCGTCCCAAAGAAAGACAGTAACAGACTGAGACTATGTGTAGACTACACTAAGTTAAATGAATATGTATGCAGGGAGAGGTTCGTGCTGCCCTCGGTTGAGCAGAGTCTTGGGATGCTTGCCGGGGCGAAGGTGTTTAGCAAACTGGATGCCAATATGGGATTTTGGCAAATCCCTTTGTCAGAGGAGTCGGCTGCGCTTACCACATTCATAACCCCCTTTGGGCGGTTTTGCTTCAATCGCCTTCCCTTTGGCATTAACTCTGCACCCGAACACTTTCAACGTATGATGTCAGAGGTCATTGAAGGACTAGAGGGTGTGATTTGCCACATGGATGACGTGCTGGTCTGGGGTCGTTGCCAGGAGGAGCACGATGCCCGACTTCATGCGGCATTAAAGAGACTGGAAGAGGCAGGCATTACGCTGAATGTGGGGAAATGTGACCTGTCGAGGAGCAAAGTGACCTTCTTGGGCCATGTCATCACAGATTCTGGCATAAGCCCAGACCCAAGGAGGACCGCGTCCATCACGGAGATGGAAGCACCTGCTACAGTAGGAGAACTCAGGAGTTTCCTGGGCATGGTGAATCAGGTGGGAAAGTTCATCCCTCATTTGGCTGAGAGGGATAGAGCTCTGAGAGACTTATTATCAAAGAAGAACAGCTGGTACTGGGGTGGGGACCAGGAAAAGGCATTCAATGACTTAAAGATGCGATCACCTCACCTCCAGTTTTGGCTGTATACGACCGAATAGGGATACGAAGGTTTCTCGGATGCATCATCCTTTGGGTTAGGGAGCGTGCTGCAGCAACAATGGGAGGACGGCTGGAGACCTGTGGCATACGCATCAAGGTCACTCTCACCTACAGAGCAACGATATGCCCAGGTTGAGAAAGAGGCTCTAGCGTCTACCTGGGCATGTGAACGCTTCAGAGATTACCTATTAGGTAAATCGTTTTGTCTAGAAACTGATCACAAACCTCTGGTTTCATTGCTTGGAGGTCAGGCACTGGATCTTCTACCGCCTAGAATCCAACGCTTCAGGATGAGACTGATGCAGTTCTCATACACAGTGCAGTACACTCCAGGGAAATCACTGTGGGTGGCAGATGCTCTGTCACGTTCTCCACTTAAAACCAGGCTAACACTGGAGGAAACAAAGTTAATGGAGGACACGGATATCTACATGAACAGCATTGTGGAAAACATGCAGGTGAAGCCATCTTTCCTCCAGACACTACGGGACCAGCTGAAAGCAGACAGTGTGTGTGTGCGGGTTATGGAACTGTGCAGTCAGGGGTGGCCGCTGTATGCGAACCAGGAACCCTTACTGAAGAGCTACTGGCCAGATCGTTCTACACTAACAGTGAAAGATGGGTTGCTGTTAAAAGATTCACGCCTTGTTATCCCCTCTGCCATGCGTAATGAGGTGTTGGTGAAATTGCATGAGGGACATCAAGGCATCGTGAAGTGCAAAGCCAGAGCCTGTCAGACTGTCTGGTGGCCTGGGCTTAGCCAACAGATAAATGACATGGTTTTGGGATGCAGGACGTGCATCTCAGAGAGAAGGAACCATCTTGAGCCCCTCATCCCAACTGAATGTCCTGACAGACCATGGCAAAGAGTGGGCACGGATTTATTTGAACTAAAAGGAAACACTTACCTTCTTGCTGTGGATTACTTATCCAGGTTTTTTGAGATTGCATTGTTGAAACACAGTAAATCCAACGAGGTCATCACCCACCTAAAGTCTTTCTTCGCTCGCCATGGCATCCCAGAGGTCCTCGTGTCTGATAATGGACCTCAGTTTTCGGGGCAGTCTTTTGCGGACTTCGCAACTGCTTATGGCTTCGAGCATGTCACAAGCAGCCCCAGGTTCCCACAGAGTAACGGGGAGGCAGAACGTGCGGTTCAGACTGTGAAGAACCTGCTAAAAAAAAGTGTCGATCCGTACATGGCTCTTCTGGCGTACAGGACAACGCCACTGCAGAATGGATATAGCCCTGCGGAACTTCTCATGGGACGTCGGTTGCGGACTTCTCTCCCGATTCACCCTTCGCAGTTGGACCCTGTGCTGCCTGACTGGAGAAGGCTTGTGGGGAAAGAGGAGGAGAAGAGGGTGTATAATGCGGCAAACTACAACAGACGCCATCGGGCAAGGCCGCTGGGTGATGTGTTGCCCGGTGACCAGGTGTGGGTGACAGATATGAAGACCCCAGGTACTGTAGATCATAAACATTACTCGCCAAGGTCATTTAAAGTAGACGTGCCACAAGGGACTGTGCGGCGAAACCGTGTGCATTTGATTCCCTTACCTGAGCCTGAGTGTGAATCAACTCCTGTGTGTCAGGAAAGTGTGTTAAGTAAGACCGTTGAGGCCTTGCCACCTTGCAATGGCCTTCCCCCGGAAACCCGGGTACATAGTGATGTTGTGAGGACCAGATCAGGAAGAGTTATTAACAAGCCGGACCGATTGGACCTGTAGAGATCAGTCTGTAAATAGCAATGTCATTTGTGTTATAGTAATCCGGACATGGCTAAGTGAGCATTTTGTGTCGATGTACCAAGTTCGTAGTGAAGTCGAAGAAATTGAATAGTTCTGGGTTTTGTAATAAGAGAAAAGGGGCCTTATAGAAAAGGAGATGTGGTGTATTCAATGGACTGAGTTGTCTTGCCTTAGCTAATGTTCTTTGGGGGCGGGGGAGGTGCATGACGTAAGGACTGGGAGACAGGAAGGATGTTCATGTACGTTGGCTGGTCAATAAAGTTTGGAGTTTGGTAGCAACAGCACACAGTTGTCCCGCGTCTTCTTTTTAAAGTAAAAGAACACGACAGTAATAGCTGGAATGGAGAGCAGGCAGAACTGTAAAAGAATATAATTACAGTGATATACAAAATTGTAAATGGTTATAAAAATGAATTGCTGGAACTATGGCAGCAGTGGAAGAAATGGTTTGGGAAGAAATCGCAAAGGCTCAGTAGGGAAATGTGCTGGGCTTCCAAGTATACAACTAAATTAAGATGGTTTAGGATGTTGGATGGAAACACAATAGATATTTTTATGCCTTGGGTCAATTTGTAAAGGACCTTTTCTTAGGTTTAGAGTAACTGTTGGAAGTGTGTGGTGAATGAGAGTGGAAACTTGGACCGTCTTTTTTGGGTATGTGCAGGATTGGAGGATTTAAAGGTGCATTACCAATTTCCCCAGGGTAGATGCTGAGTTAATACATCAAAACTACTTAAAATTAATTCTACTGAGTTGGAGAAGGGAGCTGGAATGTCAGAACCTAGGAAGACATTTATTTAGTTTAATTATATTAGCAGCTGAAGATGTGCTGACCAGAAAGTGGAGACAATGTGAAAGACCAGCCTTAGAAATATGGTAGGTATAATACAGGAAATAAAATAGTTGGAGGAGGGCTTGATGCATATCCATAAGTGGAATGTGTGGGAACATTACTTTCACAATGGGGGCCAAAGTGAAGAAAAAAAGGTTGAAGGGAATTGAAAATCTTCCCCAAAACATTAATGAATGGCATACAGGTTTTCATTAGTTGGAAAAGTCAGTTTAAACTGTTGAAATGTTTGTGAAAATAGAAAATTTTAATATATGAACTCTAAGTATATGATTGTAAAAGTTTTGTAAAAACATTATCTACTCTGCATTTACTGTCTTTTCAAACCCATGCCCTCTGACAAGAAATAATTATTAATATGGCAGCATCTTCAAACAACTGATCATTTTAGTTTATTTTTTTTGTTTACTTGTATTCCATTTTTCTGTGTTTTGTTGTATCCAATCATATGTAATTGTCATACACTATTTTAGGTCATATAAAGCTGGCATAATTTTTATCACATTGATTTTCTAGGTTTAATAAATTTAACATGGCTTTTGAGCTTATTACATTATAACTAAATTTTCAATTTAGCCATACTCCTAGATGTTTGAAAAGGGACACGTTCTATTTCCCTTGAACAAATATTATAGTGGTTCTCTGTATGTATGGGGCTAAAGGTCACACACTTGGTCTTTTCTTTGATAATTAACATATTTTTGCCTGATCTCATTAGTCCAGTAATTAGTGGTGACATTTTCCTTGATCTTCCTGACAAAGTTACATATTTTCTAATTTTAAGATTATTTGTATACGGTTAGTAAAATGTATCAGAAGAGATATTTGTATCATAAACAAGATGATGCCCACAGTTTATCCTTGTGGTACAGTATTACCATATCCCATGATGTCCCAATGACATAAGTTACTCTGTTCTGCTATCTGGATTTTTATCACTGGTGCTATCCATGTACATGTATGCCTGTCAGTAGTTTTGTTTTGTAGAAGGCTGCAGTAAAATCACTGTACACCACATCATTTTATTTAATTTGCTATAATCTCTGTCCTTTGTATAATTACATTGGTAAATATTCGACAGACTTGTTGTCTCATCCTGTAAGAGACAATGGAAGACTTTCAGTTACCAGATAATTTGGCATCTTAGCTACATTCCTTGCAGATATATTTAAAGGTTTTGCTTGGACTTCCCTTGGTGTTTTTAGATTCTGAAGCTTTTGCATAGTCTAATTTTTATGGTAATGTTTTAGTTTCTTAAGAAATCCTTCTATCCTCTTCTTCCATGTTCAGATTAAAACTATTAGATTGATTATATGCTTTCTTAGACGTCTTTTTCCCAAAAGTCACCAGATGGCGTCACTTTTTAGTTTTATAATATATTTAAAGAAATACTTTTTTCACTCTTCATATTTTTGAGTTATTCATATTTTTACTTGTTTTTTTCCACCCTTTAGTTATGTTTAGTTCTCAATATTAGTTTAAAAAATCTTTATCCTGCCCTCAACATTTATTAGTCTGTTCCTATTTTGTCATGTTTCATCTTTCTTCTACTGATTTTATCTGCTGACTGAAAGCTTTTTTTTCCCTGTTTTAACCAGTTTTGTCATTAAAATAAGATCCCTCAGAATATTCCATTTCTTGTATCTTTAAATCAAAAGTTTCTCCCATGACACATTATTCAAACATCTTTTTAATCAGTAAATGTATTAAACCTTTTCTGTTTTGTGCATTTGCTGAGTAAATAAAAGTAGTAAGTTCCTGTAAATCACATCAACCAGATTTTTGGCTGTTGGGTACAACGTACAGCAGTCACCATCTATCAATTTTATTGCTATGCCTGACAGTCTTGTTCTCCTTGTTTTGAAATGAATGAGAATTTATTGCACTAATGTGTGCCTTCACTAAAATCACAAAACCACCCCCCCCCCCCCCCACCATTAGTGTCACATCTTTGGCAAGCAAAGGATTATAGCCTTCAAATACCATTCCCCATCCTTTTATGACCAAAGAAAGCCACACCACCAGTCTAAAGGAATAGCTACAGAAACTGGAACCACTCCTTATTAAACCCAGTACCATTCTTCTAGGTGAAACTGAGAAGCCTGCACCACCACTAGTGTGCATTCATATCGATTCCCGGACTTTGCCATTACAAATGCTAAGGAACAATTGAGTGCACAACTGGGGGGAACAACAGCTTAAATCTCATCCTTACTAATATGTGGCATCTTGCATTATGCTTTGTGCATCTTTGTCACTTGTTAGGTCTGAGAATAAAGACAATTTCTTCTAAATAAAATTGAAACTAGATCCCCTTCAATTCAAGGTACCTTTAGAAATTTCTCTAAGGCAAACTGCCTACTCCTAAGTAATACACTGGCAAGCTTCAAATCCCCACCAAACACAGTTAACTCCACGAAGTACATAAACATACACCATCACTCTATACCAGTACATTTGCATAGATGCATCTGTACCCTGTAGGAATAAGCACAGGGGAAACCTCAGAAACAAACCCCAATGATGGAACCATAATGCCAACAAGCATTACAATAAAAGGAAGAGAATGTTGACCAAAAATAAGATTTCCAAGAATGATAGACCACATATCTTTGAAATAAACTAATCAGGAACTGCTTAAAATTCAAAAAAGCCAAATTTGAGGCTAAAATAGCCATCCAAGCCAAAGACGATCACAAGACCCTTTTAAGTTCTGCTCGTAGTCTCAGAAGCAAAACACACCAATGTGAAGAGCTGATGGTCAGCGATGTTACTGAAACTGAGGCTGAAGATATAGTAAACCTACTGGCTGATAAATTCAGCTCAAAATTTACTCCACTCTTCCTTCTGTCTATCCCATAAGATATACCTCAAACCAGCTCACCTCCAGTTATCACAAAAGATCAAATCCTGAAAGTGCTATTAAAAACTAAAAATAATGCATCGATGGGTCCTGATAGTATCACTGCATGCATCTTAGATAACATGATGTAAGACTTGGCCACCCCCATCAGCCACAGTCTTCATACAAGTTTTGTACCAAGTGAATGGAAAACTGCAGTCATTTCCCTGAGTAAAGGAGGAGCTTGCACAGATCCATACGTCTAATCAGCTCTGTGCAAAGCCATGGAAAGACTTATCATGGAACTAGTCAGTA
The DNA here is from genome assembly GCF_019279795.1 of Protopterus annectens. Lineage (NCBI taxonomy): Eukaryota > Metazoa > Chordata > Ceratodontiformes > Protopteridae > Protopterus > Protopterus annectens. The sequence continues at coordinate 636,938,521 of NC_056749.1, forward strand.
AGGACATAGGGAGCCTCCAAAAACACACAACCCATCTCAGTTTGGATTCATCAAGGGCAGATCATGCTTACTCAGCCTGGCTGAACTTTTTTAAAAAGGTCACCAAAACAATGGATGAAGATAAAATGGTACACAAAGCATAATTCCACCTGGCCAAAGTTTGACACAATCCCCCACTCAGATGTAGTAAAAAACCTAAATGATCTAGGAATAACTCCTATGATGTCACCCACTGGATTGACAACGGGTTCACAGGATGCAGAATGTCAAAATAGGGGAAGCTACCTCCATAGAGACCAGTTACAAGTGGAGTTGCCCAAGGTTTGGTGCTGGAACCTTTCCTGTTTGGCATCTACTTCTCTGAAGTAAAAGCCAATACTAAAGGGCTCTGGGTAAGTTTGCAGATGGCTGCAAGATAGGACCAGTTATTGAATCTTCAAATGACTTGGCCATCCTGCAGGAAGGTTTGTCTCGAACAGATAACTAGTGCCAGAATCACGGACTGAAACTAAATGCTAAAAATTGCATCATTGTACTCTCTGAGAAGTTATCCACTCTGGGAAATGACAACAATTACAATACATCCTTAAGAGATGACCCAAGTTGCTCAGGATTTAGAAACTGATTTGGACAATGACCTAACTTTTGACCAACTTGTGCCCACATTTGTAAGAAAGTTCTCTTATAATGCAGAACTTATAAACAAAGGGATTGTGACAAGACCTAACAATGTCATTATCAATATTTACTCAGCCCTTATTAGTCTCATACCCCCTTTGGCATGTTACCTGACCAGACATATGAAACAATTGGAACTCCCACAGAGATACCTTACTAATGGTGTACAAGGCCTAAACAATATCTATGACTTGGATAGCTTCAAAGTCCTGTCACTATAGACTGTATCACACAGACTATTGAGGTAACTTGTGTATGGCATACAAGGCATTATCTGACCCAAAGCTGATTGACCTACTGCACATCAGCAAGTCAGATCATCAGAAATGCTCAGTCCAGGGATCTAAACCTCTCCTGCAACATCAACAGAAGTTTTTGGAGGGACAGTATTCCTTGCAGACAATACCACTGCTTTGGAACAGATTTCTCTTCCACATAAAACAAAGCTCATCCCTCTCCATATTCAAGTGCATCTTGGATCTCTGGATCATTAATAGAACATTTTCCCCAGGACTACCCTGTACTACTAATGGACAGAGGCAGCTCCTAAATGCTTTATCCCATGCATGGGTCCCCTCAAATCATCTATAGTATAATCCCATTTATTCTCACTTGGAGTAATATATAATTATAGACCATGGGATTGGGTAAGGCCAATATAACACCAAATGGGATAGGTTAATTCAAAAGGGAAATTAGCTAGGCTGAAATTGAGTGATGCCAGAAAGTCTTCAGAAATTTCTTTAAGACAAACTACCTACACCTAAGTGATACATTGGCAAATTTCAAATCCTCACCAAACCCAATTAACTCCACTGAATATGCAGAAACATACACAACCACACTATGCCAGCATGTAAACCGCTGCATAGATGCAACTGTACCCCATAGAAACAAAGGCAGGGTAAACCAAACAAACCCTATTGGTGGAACTCTAATATCAACAAACTTTATAATAAAAGGAAAATATTTTTTTCCAAAAGTAAGAGTAGTAGCTCCCAGAATGTTACAGCCGTTGTCACTGAAATAAACCACCAAAGCAAAGTATGATGCAAAAATTGCTACCACAAGCCAAAGACAATCATAAGGCACTTTTTAGTTATGTTCATAATCTCAAAAGAACAATGCAGTGATGTGGTGAGCTGATTTTGAACGATGTTACCTGCACTGAGGCTGCAGATGCAGCAAGCCTACTGGGTGATATATTTAGCTCTAACTTTACCTCTCTCTCACCTCCGTCTGTCCCTCAAGATGTACATGAAACTGGCCTGCCCGTAACTATCGCACAAGACCAAGTTCTAAAACCGCTATTAAAATCTAAAAATAACTGCATTAATGGTTCCTGCTAATACGGTACATCTTAAATACATAGGGAACCTCCAAACACTGGACCAGTTTGAGTTCATCAAGGGCATATCATGTTTACTCAACCTGGTAGATTTTTTGAAAAAGTCACCAAAGCAGTGGCTGAAGGCAAAAGTGTATACTCCATATACCTCAACCTGGCCAAAGCTTTTGACATAATTTCCCCACTTAGGCATAGCAGAAAAGCTAAATAAACTGGGAATAAATCCCTGTGTCACCCACTGGATAGCCAAATTGCTCACAGGTAGGATACAGATAATCAAAGCAGGGAAGTTGCTTTTACAAAGAGACCAGTCACTAGTGGAGTCCCAAGGATACAGATAATCAAAGCAGGGAAGTTGCTTTTATAAAGAGACCAGTCACTGGTGGAGTCCCAAGGGTTCTGTGCTGGGACCTCTCCTGTTTGACATCTAGTTTTCTGAAGTAAAAACCAATACCAAAGGGCTCTGGCTGACTAATACTGTTGATGACTGGAAGCTAGGAGCAATCATTGAATCCCCAAATGACTTAGCCATTCTTCAGGAAGGTTTTTCCCAAATAAATAACTGGTGCCAAAATTGTGGACAAACTTAATGCCAAAAAGTGCATTATTGTATCCTTTGGGAAGTCATCTACCCCAAGTAACTACCACATGCACCTAAAAGTTAGCCCAGTTGTTTGGGTTTAGGAAGTTATGTAGACAATGACCTAACTTTTGACCAAAGTGTCCATTGTTGTAAGAAATTCCTTCTATACCACACATTTTGTAAACAAAGGGATTGTGTCCAGATCTAGGGATATCATTGCCCCCCTTTACTCAACCCTCATTAGGCCAGTCATTGAATATAATGGCCCCTTTGGCATGTATCTGTCTAGACACATGCAACAACTGGAATGCCTACAGAGATGCCTTACTAAAGAAATACAAGACCTAAACAACATGTCCCACATGGACTGACTCAAAGCCCGGTCGCTATGCCCTGTCATACAGACTAAGATGTGACTTCTGTCTGACATAAAAGGCATCCTCCAACTCATTACTGATGGATTTACTGCACATTACTTAGTCAAATGGCATCAGAAATACTCTGTTTAGGGATCTAAACCTCTTTTGCAACATCAGCAGAATGGTTTGGAGGGCTGGATGTATCTTGCAGATGACATCCCTGCTGTGGAACAGACTCCCCATCCTCATAAAACAAAGTTCATCCCTGTCCATATTCAAGTACAACTTAGATTTCTGAATGAGAAACAGAAAATTTACCCCAGGACTGATCTCTGTACTAGTACTGGACAGAAGCAGCTCCTAAATACTTTATTCCATGCATGGGTCCCTATGGCATGATCCCTGTTATTCTCATTAGTGGCAATATATAATTATCAACCATGGTATCAGTAATGCCAATCTATAACCTAATGGGTAGGTTATTACGAGTACAAAAATGGAAACTCCCTAAGCTTAAAATGGTCTGCAAGGACCTTTAGCCTAGTACTTGCCTATGAACATAACATTAATGCTCTGTTGTTCAACTGTGAACATTTGTGGGAAAGAATTTCAGAAAAACCTGCTTGAGGTCTAGTTAATTTGTTACTGTGCCATGCTTAAATTTGTGATCTAAATTGTTTACAATTTTTAGTATATTCAAGAATCTTTTTTTCTACCCCTGTTTAGAGAAATTTGGTCCTTTGTAAAAAAAATCAGGTGCTGTGATTGTTTCTGCTGGAAAAGATAAATCTATGAACTTTGCAGCAGTTTGTGTCATACTTCCATTTGTAGTAGTTGGAAGAGCTATTAAATGCAGAGTATATGCTAACTTTAAGAGGAGAACAACTTTGCCTGGAATTTTTTTGTATCAGGTTTGACTAGATTTAAAGTCCTGTATTCTTTAAACTGCTATTTCAGTCTGTTCCTTAAGATTGGGTTCTAGAAACATGTCTGGGGACTTGAGCAATACTTGCAGCATTATTTGCTGGGTCTGTTGTGTATAGTTGCATAGTCAGCCAGTTTTTGTGCTGTTCCACATAGCATTACTGCAGCTCCACTAGGATAAAATGATTATTCCTGACGATCCAGTGCCAAAGAAAATGAAATCTGACTAGTCTGAGTTCTAGAGAATTAGTAGCATTATGTGAAATGAGTAACAGCAGATTATCGGTATACATGCTTAAATTTAGAATGGCAAGTCATGTCTTATGTCATTAAGGAATAAGGCAGAGTTAGTCCTAGTATTGAGATCTGTTGAACCATAAATAGAATCCGGTGTTTGAGAGAGAGTTGCCTAACATATCTGATAGCTTCTGTTAGAAAGGCAGGCTTTGAACCAAGATGTGATGCCTGAGATTACTTTTTCCTGATTCTGTGCAATAATTGGGAGTGTTTAGCAGATTTGACTGCACATAGTTATAAAAATACTGCTTGCAAACATTCCATTATTCATGTTTTAAATGCAATTAGTAGGTAGAAAGCTGTCACGTGGAAGCCATGTTGTGCATCCAGAAGGAATCCATACTTATGTGGTCGGTTGTATTTTAATTATATTTTCTTTTAGATTCTATGGGGTGGATGTGGACAATTGGTCTAAAGCAGTGGTGCACAAACTTTTTGTGGGGAGGGCCACTACACGAATTCTTAATGCTTCTGTGGGCCACTTCTAAACATAGTAAGTAGTTGCAAGTTAACAATAGGTACAGGTGACTGACATTTTTACTTAAGACAGCGGTCATGAAATTGCCCGTTTTCTACATCAACTTTGCATTTAACTTTATTATGGCTTGCAGCCATGACTTATTACAAACTCTTGCAGAAAGTTACTACTGTTTACAGACTAAAAGTTACGAACAACAAAGAATAGTTACTTTCGCAGCTAAAATTAGAGGTGTGCACAACTGGAGTCAGTCAGGTAAGTAAGCACGTGCTGGAAAGTTTGCATGACTGTAGTAGGGCATAGCATTTTTTCACTTTTTTTTAATTTTTGGTTACTGTCTGGGGGCCAGATGGTGTTGCATTGAGGGCCGGACATTGTGCACCACTGGCCTAAAGTCATAAGGGCTAGTTAGTGATGAAATATTAGGCAGGAAGATGATAAAATATGGTTTATTTGCTGTGGCAGAAATAGCCTAGAGGTTTCGAGATCACCTTGCATTCCTTAAAATGACTGCTAAGCTTGACACTGACTTTTGTCCATTTTTTCACTGTTTTACATATCTGTTTTGCTTTATCTCCTGAAAGTGAAAAGCTAGAATAATATTAAGAATACTGCTAGGGGTGTTGGGATTAGACCTTATCTTTAGGGGTATAACATTATTTAATTTAGTGTGTCTACTAGTGGATGTTGCCCTGTTTTAAAATGTATCCATTGATAAAAAGAGATTAAAGAGTTGTAATGGGGTTTGTCTATTATTTGCTCTATCAGTTCTTGTAATAGTTTTGTTTTGTAGAGATTGTGAAAATATTTTGTTGTTCTTGAGGTATGCTTTCTAGTCATTCTGATTTTTTTCTCAGTTCTAAGCATGTTTGATGCATGTTGTTCAGCAGATTATTTTTCTGTCTATTCTAGGCTGCATCTCTGATTAGGGTTATGATATCGGTAACATTTTGTAACTCTAATATCACAGTCTAACGGAGAAGCTGTAATTTTGAACTGTAATAGTGATGATGATGGCTGTGATAAGTTCTGGATTTTTATCTTGACAGAGTGGCATACAACTCTTGAACACAACTGGTGGTGAAGGTTGGCCTCCGTGTTTTTACAAAATATCTTCAACATATGTATGGGGGGGGTGGGGTCAGGGACTGTCCTTGGTTTGAAAGAGCATGAAATGGGGCAGTGGCCACTTATTCCATTGGTAGGAGTAACAGGTGGATACTTCAATTTTGTTAGGGCTAAGTCTATTAAGATATCATTACCTTTGATATCAGACCTAAAAGGCTGTTTGTTTGTTCAATACCCATGAAGTATATACTTTGTTTTTAGTTGGAGGACTAGTTGTCCTGCAGCATTTTAGTTTAAGTCGCCTAGAGTTATCATGATTCTATTGGACCCTTTGGAAAAATCTACATTGAGGTTCGCTCAGGATTAGGAAGAGTGGATGGTGTTGTTGTTTATAAACAGTTCCAAAATGGAGACTGGTGCTGTTGCTCAGACATAGATGAGCTGCAGGCCACTTAGATGCAGTGTCATTCCTGGAATTAGAGGTACTTCTTTTTGTAGAAAGCAATTCAATTTTTAATAGCAGTAGTATACCACCTACTTTTCTTGTGATGGCTCTGTTGCTTGTAAATAGATTGCTGTTGTGTCTGATACAGTCTTCTTCTTTCGGCTTTTCCCGGTTAAGGGTCGCCACAGTGGATCACCTGTCTGCTCATGATTGGCAGTGGAGTTTTTTACAGTGTTGAGTTGCCAGCCTGGTGCCCAACCTTCCACAGAAGGCACACACATGCACGCACTCACACCTAAGGCCAATTTACTGTGTCCAAACCACCTACAGCATGTCTTTGGGATGTGGGAGGAAACCCACGTGACCACAGGGAGGACATGCAGACTCCGCACAGAAGGCACCCCAGCCGAGGATCGAACCGGAGAACCTCTTGCTATGAGGTGGCAACACTAACCACTGCACCACCGTGGCTGCCCTTGTGTCTGATACAGTCTAAAAGAAAACAATTGTCCTTTAGCCTTATTAGAGTTACTGCCATAATATCTGTTTTCCCTATAATTAGCCAGGTGTCTAGCTTGGTCTACCAATATTGCACAATATGATTTTAAGATATTTAGGCAGATTCCAGTGGGATCCTTGACCTTTTTGCTTGTTGAAGTTTGGAGATTTGTATGAATATCTCCAGACATCAGTAATTCTATAAACAAGAGAGAGAGGAGAATAATAGTTTGATGATGTTGACCAACTTAAGATCTATTTTACGATAAAACTTGATTATATGTTGCTCGTTTTTAATATAGAATGTAGTTGTTAATCATGAGCTAAAGGTCTGGACAATCTGATCAGGGGAAGTATGATAGGAAGAGTATCAGGATTAGATAACATCCAAGAAAGCTTATGAGGAAATACTGAAGATGAAGCATAGAGCAGATGTGGTAGATATGTAATCTGGGTTAGGTGTACATCATTTAAGCTTTCAACACCTAGAGTTGTAGATCAGAATGTGTGCTGTTCCTTTAAGAACCATTTCAGTCTGTGGGCATGTACATATAAGTACTGAGCATGTGCAAGCAAGAGTGTCATTTTGAGTGAGCAGCCAATGCAAAAGCATGTGCGTGTAGCAGTCAGTCAGTTCATTTAGGTTTTATGTTCCAATAATCCATCCTAATGTGTTTGTGTGTAATAAACAACTTAAATGAACACCCAAGCCTCATCATCTTGTTTGAAAACACAAGACAAGCGACATGGTGTCAGAATGGGATCTGAAGTCAAAACCATAAAGCACACAGTCAGCAATGGAGGAATATACACAAGTGAATCATCCAAAGCTCAAACAACTTACTAAAAAGTCAGCAAGATAATTCCAGGTACTAAAACTTGTTAAATGATTTTTTATGCAATGAATATAAAATGAAGCATTCAAAACGTTCAAAATGAATTTCTAATTAAACAAAACATTCAAAACTGTGACATATTGATAAAAGTACTCGCAATGCTTACAAAAATGCTTAAAATAACTTCCGAATTGCAGAAAATCTATGAAAAAGGGAAAACAACTGTATTTTTTCACTATGTGCTGCTTCATATTAACTAAAGCTATTTGAAGTATCCAGAGTGTGCAAAGTGTTGGCAAGTGTATGCAGTATTACAGTATTATTAGTTATTTTGCAGAATATAGTTATTTCAAAGAGATTGTTGTGCAGTTGAATATTTTTCAAGTACCTGGTGTATTTTTGAACATAATTAAAAGCAGCAGGTTTATACTAATGTGTGTTGGCATGACAGAAGGATTTTGCAAACCTGGTTGTGTTTGATAATAATGTTGCAGAAAATTAGAGAGTGTTTGAGCAACAGTATGATATTTTCATACAGGCTGCTTTTTCTGACAAAGGCATTTATTCTTCTTAATGAGGCTAGTTCAGAAGCCATTGAAAGGGAGCATTCAATTGTGTATGCACCTGCAGTGTTTTCATGGGAGGGGGAAGACCGCCATATTGTGGTACTGGCTAAAGCGCAGGAAGACCCTGAGTGCATAAAACATAAATTTAGAGAAATGTGCAACCCCCAAATGAATGTTAGAATGGAAAGGCACATATTTTACACAAGTGATCAAAAGCCTGGTGAAACTTTTGCAGCATATGTAACTGACTTGAGAAATAAGGCAGAAACGTGCAGATTTGGTGATCTGAGAGATGAGTTGATAAAATACATGCTTGTGTGTGGTTTTAAAGATGATACAGTGAGAAAGATTTTGCTTTGAGATAGTGATTTAACTTTGAATAAGGTCATAGAGATTTGTCAGATACATGAGCTCACAGAAAAGCACACAAATATGTGAAAAAAGCATGCTTGCAGTGCCTATGTTGATGGTATGCAGCACAAGGTTAAAAGATACAGACCTAAGGGTCTGGTCACTTCAACAAAGCCCAGAGCAGCTGCAGTGAAACTAGAGCACACTCAGTAAAGCAGAGGAGTGCCTCAACAAAACCTGTGACAAACCTCATAGTCAACTGTCATAATTGTGACGGTAGCCATGAGCCCAAGCAAGAGAAGTGCTTAGCTTTTGGTCAGTAGTGTCACACACGTAAAAAGTGGAATCATTTCAAAAGGCTGTGTAAACCTAAAGGGGCACGTTCTTTTATTAAAAAAGAGGATTCAAAGAGGCAAGCTGATTAATTAGAAAGCTGTGACCCTACGTTTTATGTTGTGTGGTATGTCTGTGCTTGGTGAAACAGTCAATGCAGTAGATCTGTGGGCAGGTAGTGAAGTGTTTTGCACTGTTTGGATTAATGGGAGGCCTGTAGAGCTCAAAACTGATACTGGTTCAAAGTGCAATGTCAGTAGATGTATTTGCTACAGTAAAAGCTGGTGAGAAACTTGATCTGGCAAAGTGTGCAAAGCTTGTTGCTTATGGTGGTGGTGAAATTCAAACCGAAGGCTCAGTAGTACTTTCATGTTATTTTGCTGGGAATAGCTATGACTTGCAATTTTATGAAGTTAAGAGATATATGCAGTCTTATTAGGCCTCAAGGACAGTTTAAAAATGGGACTGCTTTTGTTTAATAAAGAAGTCCACCATACAAGCACTTATAACAATGAAAATTTCACACAAACTATTTTTTTCTGACTATGCTATTTTTGAAGACAAGTTAGGCAAACTCCCATTTGTGTACTCCATGAAATTAGACCACAAGATAAGCCCAGTCATCAGACCAGCAAGAAAAGTCCCTGTAGCCTTTCAGGGCAGAATCAAAGTTGAGGTAGGCAGAATGGTGTGCCTAGGAACAATTTGTCCAGTAGAAGAGCCAATTAAATGGGTATCCTCCATGGTGGTAGCTGATAAGAAAAGCAAATATGTATTGATCCAAGAGATTTGAACAAAACACTGAAATGATCTCATCATCCAATGCGAACAGTTGAAGAATTTGCTGCCTTTATGCCAAATGCCACTGTTGTTTCTGTCTTATATGCAAAAAGTTCATGGTATAGATCTAATAGTATGGAGGGGGGTGATAACTTTCCCCATGTAAAATAGAACTTGTTTCTTTAAATTTCCTATGTATACTAGAATTAATATATGCACCTATTTGCCCTTTTAACACTACATCTAAATAATTTACTTCATTACCCATTTGTAAACCATATACAGAATTTCTAAGAATTAGGAGGTTATGTAGTAATCCAGCTGAAGTAAGAGTATAACTAAATAAGAGTTGTAGTAAATTTAGTTTAAGGGGGTACAAGGAAGCTGATTTAAGAGTGAGTTTGAATAAAGTGTGGAATAATATAAAATATGGTAATGGGAAAGGTGGTGTTAGAAATATGGATAGTGAATGTATTTATTTCACTTCCACCTATTCCATATTATTTGAAAAAGTTTTGGAACAAGTTAAATACAGTTGGAGATTGGTTAAAAGAGAAGTTGATTTCTTACATAGTAAAAAAATGTGCTTCTCCTTCAGAAGGGGGAGAAACATTAAGGACTTTATAGTCCATAGTAAGTTTAGTATGCCAAAAATGACAACTGGAAGACATATTGAGAAACAGGGAACACAAGCATGTGGGAAATGTAGTGTGTGTAGATATATAGTGAAGGAATTTACTAGTATCAATGGTGCTTTATTTCAAACTAATGGTACTTTCAATTGTAGAACTGAAAGAGTTATATATGGTCTCAAATGTTCTTGTAATAAATATGTGGGGAAACTAAAAGATCATTCTCCTGCAGAATAAAAGAGAATATTAGAGATATAAAAAATAATAAACAGACAAGCCCTATAGCACTACACTTCAATAAATATCATAATGGAAACCCAGAGGGGTTAGTAGTTACAGTATTACATAGTATAAAGGGGAATGAATATATGAATGAACAGCAAATAAAATATTTATTGAGAAAAAAGGAGGCTTTTATGATTTTGAAATTTAATACAATGAGCCCTATAGGGCTAAATCATGAATGTACATGGAAAAGTTTTTTGTAATGTAATTCATTATATGTTAATATATTGATGCATTTAAAAGTTTTTATGGGGATGTTTTTCCACCTAATTAAGTATTTGATTAAGTGGGTGTGTCTGATATTATAAAAGGCTGCTAGTATGAGTGTTTAGAGTTTACTCTGTTAAAGGCAAGTGTGGCCGAAGCGCTAGAGACAAGATTGACTTTTTGTGATTTGGAACTGTTTTTCTGTATTTTATAATAAATCTTTAAAAAAGCACTTCAGTGGGATTGGTCTACAATCTGTGGTATACTATTTGGCTTCTTCATAAGGTTTGTGGTTTTCCAAATCCGTAAGAATTTGTTGATTCTGACTGCTAAAAACAACAAAGCAGTAAAAGCTCAACTCCTAAAGAAACATTTCTCCCAAAAGTTCTCATATGACAAAAACGGCAAGCGTCTGAATCCATTAAAAGAAGGAGAGATAGTGAGGATGCAGACTGCAAAAGGATTTGTCCGAATAGGACTTGTGAAACATTTGTGTGAGGATCTGAGATCATTGAGACACAAGGTATGGGATTCAGGCAGAATCAGCAATATTGACTACTGGTGTCCAAGCCAGTGTTATAGCATCTTGCCTGTAATGGAGAGACTAATTCTCAGAGGGATGTTTTCAGTGTTCCTGTTCCAGAGAACATTTCTTCATCTGTTCCTGTTAGTATTCCTGAAAATCCCACAACAGAACATTCCCCAGTGACTGTCCCTGTTGCTAAACCCAGTTCTGATTATTATATTACGAGGTCAGGTCGTATCTCAAGACCTACAGTAAATATAAAAAGTTTACACACCCCTGTTAAAATACCAGGTTTTTGTGAAATAAAAAAAATGAGAACACAATAAATCATTTAAAAACTTTTCACACCTTTAATGCGACCTATAACCTGTACAATTCGATTGAAAAACAAACAAATCTGCTAGGGGAAAAAATATAAAAAATAAACGTACAATAAGCTGGTTGCATAATTGTGCACACCCTTAACTAATACTTTGTTGAAGCACCTTTTGATTTAATTACAACATCCAGTCTTCCTGGGAAGGAGTCCATCAGCATGGCACATCTTGACTTGGCTATATTTGACCACTCTTTCTTGCAAAAGCTCTCCAAATCTATCAGATTGCGAGGGTATCTCTTGTGCATAGGCCTCTTCAGGTCACCCTGCAGATTTTCTATTGGATTTAGGTCTGGGCTCTGGCTAGGCCATTCTAAAACTTTAATTTTCTTCTGGTGAAGCCATTCTTTTGTTGATTTAGATGTATGCTTGGGGTCATTAACATGTTGAAAGGTGAAATTCCTCTTCATCTTCAGCTTTCTAGCAGATGCCTGAAGGTTTTGGGCCAAAAGTGACTGGTATTTGGAACTGTTCATAATTCCCATAATTCCCTCCATCTTGACCAAAGCCCCAGTTCCAGCTGCAGAAAAGCAATCCCAAAGCATGATACTGCCATCACCATGCTTCACCGTGGGGATGATGTTCTTTTGGTGATGCAAAGTGTTGTTTTTGCGTCAAATGTATCTTTTGGAATTATGGCCAAAAAGTTCAGCCTTGGTCTCATCAGACCATAACACATTTTCCCACATGCTTTTGGAAGACTTGCATTGTTTTGCAAATTTTAGCCCAGCCTGGATGTTTTTCTGTGTAAGAAAAGGCTTCCATCTTGCAACCCTACTCCATAGCCCAGACACATGGAGAATATGGGAGATTGTTGTCACATGTACTACACAACCAGTACTTGCCAGAAATTTCTGCAATTCCTTCAGTGTTATTGTAGGTCTCTTGGCAGCCTCCCTGACCAGTTTTCATCTAGTTTTTTCATCAATTTTGGAGGGATGTCCAGTTCATTGCGACGTTACTGTTCTGCCATATTTTCTCCACTTTTTGATGAGTGTCTTCACTGTGTTCCATGGTATATCCAATGTTTGGAAAATTTTTTGTACCCTTCTCCTGACTGATACCTTTCGACAATGAGATCTCTTTGATGCTTTGTAAGCTCTCTGCGAACCATGGCTACTAGGACAGCTGAACTTTATTTGGGGTTAATCAGAGTCTCTTTAATTGATGGCAGGTGTGTACCCAAGAAGACTGAATGCTGTAATTAAATCAAAAGGTGCTACAACAAAAGATTAGTTTAAGGGTCTGCACACTTATGCAACCAGTTTATTGTACATTTTTTTTTTATTTTTTTCCCTAACAGATTTGTTTTTCAATTGAATTGTACAAGTTATAGGTCACATTAAAGGTGGGAAAAGTTTTGAAATGATTTATTGTGGTCTCATTTTTTTATATTACAAAAACCTGGCATTTTAACAGGGGTGTGTAATCTTTTTTTATCCACTGTAGTCCCAGATATGGCAACCTGGACATTATTGTTATTGTTTGTATATGTCTGTATAATTTGCATGCTCATATAATTGTCATTTTTATTTGCATGACAAAATAGAGGGAGGATGTAGATCAGTGTTTGTATTGTACCTTTAAGAATCATTCCAGTCTATGGGCATGTGCATCTAAGTACTGAACACGTGCAAGCAAGAGTGCCATTTAGAGTGAGCAGCTGGAGTGAAAGCATGTACTCATGGAGCAGTCAGTTTGTTAAGGTTTTATGTTCCAATCATCCATCCTGATGTGTTTGTGTGTAATAAACAACTTAAACGAACACCCGAGCCTCATTGTCTTATTTGAATACACAAGTCGAGTGACAGCATGTGGAGGTTTATACACAAATGCGAGTATCATACAGAAGAGACAAGGAAGTGTTCAACAGAGGGAAGTTAGTGGGATGGTGAAGCAGAAAGGTGTTAGATTTTTCTAAGGAAGTAAAAGTAGAACAGTGATTGTTTTTCTGACAGCAAGGACTATTGAGAGATGTGTGTGATATGATTATGAGCAGCTTAAAGGAAAGTTGTCTGACCTCACTTGCCTGTGCTGCCACCACAAACAAGAAAGGATACATCAGAGAGAGTAAAACTAAGAACGGCAGAGCTGTACTGTGCTGTTACCCCATAAGCAAGTGGTACTACTGAGAGAAAAATTCTAGAAAAGACTGGGCTGTAGTATATCTCCATCTGCTACAAAAAAGGCAAGATGGGATACAGGTAAGAAAGCAATAAAATCAAAGATGCTGCTTTACAGCACTTGCTTTCCAGGATTTATAAAACACATTAAGTTACACGGGCAGCTGTTCATAAATCACATGACCTGTTGTATACATTTGGTAATGAGAACCCATGTCTTTGTCTGCCCTCTTATCCGACTAACTTAGCATTGCCCTTGACATCAGAGCCTTCTGGCACATTCTTTGTTCCAATAAGACACAAACGTTGAGGAAAAAATGCACCTTTATAAACAGCAAAGCTTTCGGGTTACACACCCTTTCTCAATACTAATACAGGTTTCATTAAAACATTAAAAGAAGGGCCAACAAAAGGAATGCTTTATATAAATACATAAGTACTCATAATAATGAACATAAATTTAAATTTAGGGTTATTGACATGGTACATATATCAGATGGGGGGGTGAAAAGTATGAGTGGATATTAAGGCAATCAGCTGATTGTTTACCTGGCTTGAATTCTGCTGTCACATTAAAACCTATTTTAGTTAAAATACAACGTACTAAGTTATGTTAAATGTTATATGTGAGTTTGTAGGTCATGAATTTATTGTAGAATTTATTATATATATATATATGTAAAATATTATGTTTTATTAGTTGTATGAAATTTTAAAGTTTTGTAATTGTCACATGATTTTTTTGGGCTGCATGTCATGTGATTAACATTGACTCCTATTTAAATGGAATGTTTTAATGAAACCTGTATTAGTATTGAGAAAGGGTGTGTAACCCGAAAGCTTTGCTGTTTATAAAGGTGCATTTTTTCCTCAACGTTTGTGTCTTATTGGATTTTTGCTACAGCATTTCGAATTTGTAGGACATTCTTTGTTCGTCCAGGAATTCTTACCCTTTACTTGGGAAAGGAGGTTGATAGACACACACGGTAGGAGATTATATATGCCTCCAGCCCATTTGAACTCAGAACATCCCTTGTAACAGATTTTTATTTTATCTGAGATGCAATATTATACCTCTCAATCTCTGAACATTACAAACCATGACAGTGGCCTTTAAAAAAATCATAATAGAGGGTCAGAAAGAAGAGCACTTTCTTATTTTTAAAAGTATAAGGTCTTTATATTCCAGACCCTACATAGTTAGTGGTAGAGAGCCTTTGTATAGGCCTTTTTTTTAATTTAATAGGGGATGTATATTCATAAACATCTCTGACTTCAGGAGGAACACCAAACATTTAATAGGAGTAGGGCTAAATATGAGGGCCAAAATAATAACATTATGCCTAAATCTTAGCAGTTGCCAGGTATGCAGAAGATACTGCAAAAATCTTGTTTGCTGAGTTAGGAGAAAGATTTGGTATCATCAGAAACTTGGAGATTATAAGTCTTCAGGCATTAAAATATACTTGTGGTGCAGTGGAGATATGTTCTGTGGTGGCTGTGTAAGGCATATTCATCAACACATGCCTTTTCTACAAGAAACATTGAATTATCACTTTTGACAGGCAACCATACATCTGTATAAATGAAAACAAACCATGTTGACATTTTTAGTTGCAAACATTGTACATCACATGTAATCATTTATAGAGTCACTGTTAATCTAACATTACATAGCTCATTCAATTCCTGCTTTCCCTTAAACCTCATTCCTCCTCCAAAACATCATTCTATATTTATTGATGTTCTTTGTGTTTCAATGTTGCAGTCATCACATTTGGATTATACCTGCCAGGGTAGCCCTTGGACGGCCCAAATACCAGAGACAGTATTTCTGTGTCAGTTGCTGTCGCTTGAGGACTGACCTCAGGTCGTCAGTGGTATAAAGTAAGGCAGCCGATGCCATTACATCAGTCTTTCTTGCCGTGGAGCCAGAAGCAGTTTGCACAAGTGCCGGTCGGCCCCATACCTGAGTTTTCGTTTCCAAATTGAAGTTGAAGTCTTCTAAAGCTAAGTACCCCATTGAGGATCCTTTTTTCTTGCACTAACCGATGTCAGGAAAAAGTTAATTGTCTCACCTTTGGAAAGCAAATATCACACGGAGACTTCCACTCTTACTACGTCACTTGCCTAGGCCCAGACCACAATGTCCCCCATTGTCTATTCTGTGCTTTAACACCAGAACTATACATTATCGGACCCTTATTGTAGCCAGATATTTTTGTTTACAGTCTTCGAATTCTGATATGGCTTCGGTAAGCCATCTGACAGCAGATCTTCTGAAAAAACATAAAGATAAAGACAGAGACAGACTGCACAGGTCCAAACCTTCCAACGACACTTCCGTTAAGCTAGTCCTCAGTCCTCCAGTACTCATTGAGACGCTTTTGCAGCCCCTGATGCCCAATTCAGTTGATTCACAGGCCACTACCATGATCCTTTCGGAGTCCAGTATGCAGCAAAACTCTTCTTCATCTAAAGATCCTGTGATCGTCTCTACCTTGGATGGGTCTGGAGCCACTGAACAGGCACCGGCTTCCGAGAAAGTCCTTCGCACCTCCGAATCTCGACACAAACCAATGTCTTCTTTTGCAACTAATGTTATTTTAAAAACAACCGAGTTCCTTAGGCCTAGGGTTTGAACCACACCCAAGAAACCAACTACCCACTCTCAGGCGCCTGCTACCTTGCCTCACTCTCAAATGCTTAAAATGGCAGAAGACCTTATCATGTTGATCAGGGGAAGCCAAGCTACACCTTCAAAAAGGAAAAGAGATCTGGCCCCAGTAGTTTTGTCTGAACAAGAGTCAGATGAATCTGATGCATCTGACTATGAAGGCATGCAGCCACCCTCCACCTTTGAGAATTCTGATGCAGAGGAATCCATTCCTTCAGCCTCTCCCCCAGAGGATATTTCCTTTGGGGAAACCCTGCATACTTTAAAGGAGCATTTCCAATGGGACAGTCAGGACTACTCTCAGTCTAAAATGAGACTCAGGGAGCTCCTAGATCTTCCGCAACACAGACCCTTGGACACTTGGCCATCCCCCAGTCCTGGATGTGGTGGATGATGTTTTCCTTGAATCCAGCTTGGCTCCTGACACCCTACCTCCTGCTCCCAGAGAAATGGACAAGTACAACAGAGTCTTTGACTCACACAAATATCTTTTTAAAAATCCAACAGCTGACCCTGAGGTCATTTCTCAAGGGCCAAAAGGGATGAAAGCAACCTCTGCTAAGAATCCCACCCCCTCAGACAGGGATTCACGAGCATACGACAGATGGGGTATAAAACTATACACCTCAGCTACTCTTGCTATTAGGGCACTAAATTGTCAGTACTATATGCTTAAATATCAGCAACATACCTTGGAACTCCTTAAACAAGGCAAAGTGCGAGCATGTAGCAATCCCTCTCACCAAATTCCAGTTAAAATTTGGTAAAACAGCTTAAATCAAAAACAACTGCTGAAAATAAATATGAATAATCCTTTTATTTGCACCACAGAGGATTTTGTCCTGCTAAAAACCAGAGCTTCTTCAGATAAAACATTTTTAAAAATCAAAACTATTTAAAAAGGCATTAGACCAATAAAATCTCATAATAAGACTGCAATATAACCAATAAGGTTGATGTTATAACTAAATGTCACGGGCTAGAGATGAACACACCTCCTAATATGAACATCTACAAATATTAAACCAATAAGATCACATATTGAAACACAGTAACCAATAGCCTTCAGATTATAACTCAGTCGCAATGGTTAAAAACAGACACGCCTACTCCTATATGTGTCCATAACTCAACATCATTTCTTTATACTGTACATGATGTTTTATATGCAATAAAATTGCCTTCATGTTGCACCATTGAAAGATATTTATTTAACTTTTTATTTAAATTCATTTAAGCATCTCCAAATCATAATTAAACTGGAACATAACTGAATGACACGGACTAGAGACGAGCACGCCCCCTCCTATACATTTCTGATTGATTCACATTGAACCAATAAGATCACATACTAAAACACGATAGGCAATAATCTTCACTATATAACTCAATCATAACTAGATGACATGGACTAGAGACATACACGCCCCCTCCTATACACTTCTATGAATGACTGAAAATAAGCCAATAAAATCGTGGACTAAAACACGATGGCCAATAGTCTTCATGTTATACCTGAATCATGAGTAGATGACACGGACCGGAGACATGCATGCCCCTTCCTATATACTTCTATGAGTGATTGACATTAAACCAATGGAACCGCATACTAAGACATGATTACCAATAGCCTTCATGTTATACCACAATCATATACCTGAATAACACGGACTAGAGATAAATACGCCCCCTGCTATGCATACCTATGAATGGTTAACATGCCAATAAAATCGTGTACTAAGACACGATAACCAATAGCCTTCATGCTATAAATCAATCACAATGGCTGACAACAGACTCTCCTCCTCATGTATGCATCCATAATTTAACTTTATTTTTTTATATACATTTCTCATGACATTTTGTTGGCAATAAGATTACCTTCATGTTAAATTATTTACAAGTATTTCACTTTTATCTAAACAGTTCCTGGATCACCTGGGGATAGCTTTTAATTTAAGCAGACATAAAACTGATGCTGCTTCATTTAACACTGGCCAATAATGAGCAGCCAGCTAAAGTTGCCAAGATAATTCGGCTTTTTCAAGAAGTAATGGCCAAGCACCACCTCTATTCAATTCAGAAAGAGTTTGCAGCACTGTAAACTTAAAAGAGTGATCTTTGTGATCTGAAATGTACCTATAGAGAGCATTAGTTATTTTTTATTTTGAATATCCGATAAATGATCGCTAATTCGATTTTTTAATTTCTGTTCGGTCTTGCCTACATAAAAACATGGGCAAGCCAAGCAGATGGCACAATACACCACTCTTTTAGTGTTGCAGCTTGGTTTTTTAAAAGTTTGTATAATCTGATGATTGACAGTGACTCGGCTTGCTGTCAAGGCGTGTTTACAATAAACACAAGCCCTACATTTTATCATATGTCCTTTGTTGGAAAGGATTTTATAATGTTAGAAAATGTTCTTCAAATTAAAACCTCTTTTAAAAACAATAGTGGGTTTGTCACCCACTCATACTCTCTAATATCAGTGTCATTCATTAATGCATTCCAATTTTTCATAAAGATTTTTCTAATAGCATAACTGTCATCGCTAAATGCTGTAATGTAGGCATTGGTAGTCCCTTGTCTACCAATAGGTTCACTGTTACCATCGGTATCAGCCAATGAAATGCTTGACTCATTCCCAGTATTTAAATCTAAACATAACAAATTCATCAAATCATTACTAAAAGGACCATTATTCAAAAGAGGTTGAAAGTTGCCCTTAATTCTTTTTTCTTTTACTTCTGATATAAGTCCAACAATAAATGACTCAGGATATCCTCGTTTTAAAAACATAGCTTTTAAAAGCTCGCATTCTTCGACAAAATGGGACCAATCTGTAACCATACGGGCAGCTCTAACAAGCTGCCCTTTAACAATAGCTCATTTTTGAAATAATGGATGATTGCTATGAAAGTGAAGAAAATAATTAGAATAGGTGGGCTTACAATATATTTTAGCCATTAATCTGTGATTAGTAACATCTTTCATTAATAACACATCTAAATAAGCAATCTGCACAAAATCAACTACATGAGTAAATCTGAGAAAATTAGTAGTGTTATTAATGTAGGAGACAAAGGAATCAATACCATTAATGTTACCAGACCACAAAATAAAGATATCATCTTGATATCTGATATACAAATCACAGCATGAGAAATAAGGGGAATTTAATAGATATTTATATTCCCACATAATCATCACAATATTGGCGTATAGCCCACCACATGCAGAGCCCATAGCAATATCATCTTGTTGTAAATAAACTTTTTTTATACAAAATAAAATTAGATTTTAATACTAAGTGTAACAGGAGTTCATAAGTGTTAATACAGTCTTGTGACAGACCCTTCTGAACTAGGAACTCCCTAAACCATTCTTCCCCAATAGAATGTGGAATTGTAGTATAATATCTTTAATATCAATCGTAATAAACACCCAATTTTTATTATAGGGGAGACCATACAAACATTTAAGGAAGTCCCAAGAGTGTATATAGACATATAAGGTTCAGCATACACAATACTCTAGTTCTGAGTCTAGAAATTTCGCTATGGGTTGTGTAATAGAACCCCTAGCATATACTATAGGATGCATGGGGGTTGATGTATATCCTTATGCAATTTCAGAAGACCAAATATAGTAGATGTTATAGGAAAATCAACATTTAAAAAATTGTATTGATGGATATCAACTCATCCTTCAAAAAATAAATCATAAATATAACTACAAATTCTCCCATACGATATGTTCATTTCATTAATGGAACTCTTTTTATAAGTATCTGAGTTAGGAAGACTTTTCATTTTCTTAACATAATTGCATTGATCAATAACACCAAGGCCTCCACCTTTATCTGGCTTGGTAAAACACACGTGAATTATTTTTCAAAAATTCAAAGACAACACGTTGATTCATATTAAGGTTGTCTTCAGTCAGTTTTTTCTTCTTATTAAAAACTTCTCTAATATCAAGCTCACACATATTTTGGAACAAAATTAAAGTAGGGTGGAGGGGTGGGTTATATATGCTGGCCACTCTTAATGGATTATTAACATAAACTTTATTCAGAAACAGTAAATGTAAGTTTAACTTGCAAACATAAAGTCTCAAGTCTATCAGTGTCTGAACATAATTCATATGTTTAGAAGGAACAAAAGTCCATCCTTTAGAAAAAAAAAAGTCGCACATTTCAGTGGAAATCTCCAAAGATGAATAGTTATAGATTTTAAAGTCATCTTTCATATTTGTAGAAATACGTAATGCTGGCAAAGTCCCATCTGGAATTAGTGACTCAGAAGCTATTTGACCCGATTCTTCCCTTTCCAATTCTGAGGACCCAGGCTTTGATGAGTCCTCCATGACCCTCTGTTGGACTGCACACCCCTTGATGGATATATTGGTTGTACATTGCTCTCACTGTTCTGATTCTTCAGGCGCTCTGACCACCTCAGGAAAGTAGTTTGTAGATTCCCTAAAAAATCATCACCATCCTCAAGATTTTCATCATACCAGTCATTATTTGTTTCATGGATATCAAGACCATTGAACTCATTTCTTGGTTTATTAGACCATACTTGTGAGCTGGGGGGGGGGGGGGGCTGGATAAGTGGTATTGTTATTATAGGCTTCCACATCCCTTGACAATTTCTTCATTTTCCTGTTTTTTATGACACTCATCTGTTCTTCCATAGACTGTAAGATGCGAGCATATTCAAACTGGTTGTCAGTAAAAGCTAGACCTTGAGTAATAGAATTATTCAACCCCAACATATCCTTAGTAAGCATTTCAATGTTATTATTAAACTTAATAACCAAGTCCATATATTCAAATCCGTGTTTGTCAAAGAGCTGAATAAGCTCTTTGTGAAATGGTAAATTTTCGACCAAGCCTGTAGAAAAGCACCATAGGTGCAGGCCTTTCGGCCTTAATACATTCTCTGAAATACTCAGAGTCCATCTGTAATTTTTTAATTTTAAGAAGGCATCGGTCAAACTATGATAATTTATCATATAAACTTTGGTTAACCATAGCTGAATCCTGATTAAACTTAGTAGAACACTTCAAAAACTCTTTAAAATGAACAGGTTGAAAGTTTGTAGACTGATTAGGTTGATTAGGGTGAACATTCATTCCTGCCCTAGTGCTCATATCAGTACCTGCAGTTAAAATCTGGGAAAGTTGGTTACCTGGCTGAATCGCAGCATTATTCCCTGTTTGCGATGATGAACTTGGAAAATTATATGTAGAAAATTGAGATAAATGCGAAGGTTGTGAAACTTGCTGAAAGAGTGGTAATTGTTCCAGCTTATCCATCCTTTGATTTAATTGCTGAATTAAAATAGTTACTTCACCAAAGGAAGTTTCCAAGGGTGTCTGCACCACTGGAGAAGGAGATTCCATGCGGGCACCACAAGGACCAAAAAGAACTAGTAAACCGGTAATACACAGGCAAACAAAGTGCGAGCATGTAGCAATCCCTCTTACCAAATTCCGGTTAAAATTCAGTAAAACATTTTAAATCAAAAACAACTGTTGAAAATAAATATGAATAATGCTTTTATTTGCACCACAGAGGATTTCATCCCACTAAAAAATGGAACTTCTTCAGATAAAACAATTTTAAAAACCAAAACCATTTAAAAAGGCATTAGACCAATAAAATCTCATAAGACACACCTTCGCAATATAACCAATAAAGTTGCTGTTAAAACTAAATGTCACGAGCTGGAGGCAAACGCGCCTCTTCCTATGAACATCTACAAATACTAAACCAATAAGATCACATATTGAAACACAGTAACCAATAGCCTTCATATTATAACTCAATTGCAATGGTTAACAACAGACAAGCCTACTCCTATGTGTGTCCGTAACTCAACATCATTCGTAGTTATATAGAATACATAGTTATATTTCCGATTTATGTTTTGAAGGATCAATTGATATCCATCAATACAATTTTTTAAATGTTAATTTTCCTATAACACCTACTATATTTGGTCTTCAGAAATTGCATAAGGATGTACATCAAACCCCCTATGTGTCCTATAGTAGATGCTAGGGATTCTATTACACAACCCATAGTGAAATTTTTAGACTCAGAACTGAGAGTATTGTGTATGCTGAACCTTATGTCTGTCTAGACTCTTGGGACTTCCTTAAACATTTGAATGGTCTCCCCTATAATAAAAATTGGGTGTTTATTATGATTGATATTAAAGATATTATACTACAATTCCACATTCTATTGGGGAAGAATGGTTTAGGGAGTTCCTAGTTCAGAAGGGTCTGTCAGAAGACCGTATTAACACTTATGAACTCCTGTTAGACTTAGTATTAAAATCTAATTTTATTTTGTATAAAAGAAGTTTATTTACAACAAGATGGTATTGCTATGTGCTCTGCATGTGGTGGGCTATACGCCAATATTGTGATGATTATGTGGGAACATAAATATCTATTGAATTCCCCTTATTTCTCATGCTGTGAGATGTATATCAGATATCAAGATTACATCTTTAATTTGTGGTCTGGTAACATTAATGGAATCGATTCCTTTGTCTCCTATATTAATAACACTACTAATTTTCTCAGATTTACTCATGTAGTTGATTTTGTGCAGATTGCTTATTTAGATGTGTTATTAATGAAAGATGTTACCAATCACAGATTAATGGCTAAAATATATCGTAAGCCTACCTATTCTAATTCTTTTCTTCACTTTCATAGCAATCATCCTTTATTTCAAAAACAAGTTATTGTTAAAGGCAGCTTGTTAGAGCTGCCCGTATGGTTACAGATTGGTCCCATTTTGTCGAAGAATGAAAGCTTTTAAAAGCTGTTTTTAAACTGAGGATATCCTGAGTCATTTATTGTTGGACTTATATTAGAAGTAAAAGAAAAAAAGAATTAAGGGCCACTTTCAACCACTTTTGAATAATGGTCCTTTTAGTAATGATTTGATGATGGGTGTTACCGATGGTAACAGTGAACCTATTGGTAGACAAGGAACTAATACGTACACCAATGCGTTTATTGCAGCATTTAGCGATGACAGTTATGCTATTAGAAATATCTTTATGAAAAAATTGGAATGTATTAATGAATGACACTGATATTAGAGTATGAGTGGGTGACAAACCCACTTTTGTTTTTAAAAGAGGTTTTAATTTGAAGAACATTTTTGAACATTCTAAAATCCTTTCCAACAAAGGACATATGATAAAATGTGGGGCTTGTGTTTATTGTAAACATGTCTTAACAGCAAGCCAAGTCACTGTCAATCATCAGATTATACAAATTCTTGGAAAACCAAGCTGCAATACTAAAAGGGTGGTGTATTGTGCCATCTGCTTGGCTTACCCATGTTTTTATGTAGGCAAGACCGAGCAAAAATTAAAAAATTGAATTAGCGAGCATTTATTGGATATTCGAAATAATAAAATAACTAATGCTCTCTATAGACACATTTTAGATCATAAAGATCACTCTTTTAAGTTTATAGTGCTGCAAACTCTTTCTGAATTGAATAGAGGTGGTGCTTGGCCATTACTTCTTGAAAAAGCCGAATTATCTTGGCAACTTCGGCTGGCTGTGCGTTATTGGCCAGGGTTAAATGAAGCAGCATCAGTTTTATGTCTGCTTAAATTAAAAGCTATCTCCAGGTGATCCAGGAACTGTTTAGATAAAAGTGAAATACTTGTAAATGATTTAATATGAAGGTAATCTTATTGCCAACAAACTGTCATGAGAAATATATATAAAAAATAAGGTTAAATTACGGACGCGTACATGAGGAGGTGGGTCTGTTATCAGCCATTGTGATTGAGTTATAACATGAAGGCTATTGATTATCGTGTCTCAGTGCGCAATTTTATTGGCCTAATGTTAACCATTCATAGGTATGCATAGCAGGGGGCATGTTTATCTCTGGTCCATGTTATTCAGGTATATGATTGAGGTATAACATGAAGGCTATTGGTAATCATGTCTTAGTAAGCTGTTTCATTGGTTTAATGTCAATCACTCATAGAAGTATATAGGATGGGGCATGTATGTCTCTGGTCCATGTCATCTACTCATGATTCAGGTATAACATGAAGACTATTGGCCATCGAGTAATAGTACGCAATTTTATTGGCTTATTGTCAGTCGTTCATAAAAATGTATAGGGGGGACATGTATTTCTCTAGTCTGTGTCATCCAGTTATGATTGAGTTATATAACGAAGATGATTGGCTATCGCGTTTTAGTACAATATCTTATTGGTTCAATGTGAATCAATCATAGAAATGTACAGGAGGGGACGTGCTCATCTCTAGTCGGTGTCATTCAGTTATGTTCCAGTTTAATTATGATTTTGGAGATGCTTAAATGAATTTAAATAAGTTAAATAAATATCTTCTAATGGTGTAAGATGAAGGCAATTTTATTGCATATAAAACATGTACAGTATAAAGAAATGATGTTGAGTTACAGACACATATAGGAGTAGGCATGTCTGTTAACCATTGTGACTGAGTTATAATATGAAGGCTATTGGTTACTGTGTTTCAATATGTGATCTTATTGGTTTAATATTTGTAGATGCTAATAGGAGGAGGCGTGCTTGTCTCCAGCCCATGACATTTACTTATAACATCAACCTTATTGGTTATATTGCGAAGGTGTGTCTTCTTATAAGATTTTATTGGTCTAATGCCTTTTTAAATAGTTTTGATTTTTAAAAATGTTTTATCTGAAGAAGTTCCAGTTTTTAGTGGGACAAAATCCTCTGTGGTGCAAATAAAAGGATTATACATATTTATTTGTTGCAGTTGTTCTTGATTTAAGCTGTTTTACCGAATTTTAACCAGAATTTGGTGAGAGGGATTGCTACATGCTCGCACTTTTTGTTTGCCTTTGTTTTACCACTTTACTAGTTCTTTTTAACTCCTTAAACAAAAAATGTCCTCCTTTCCTGCTTGGCCAGGATCTAAAGATTTACAAGACTTAATGCATTCTGCAAGTCAAGTAACTAAACACACTTTGAACTGTGGTTTTGACTCCCTAGAAACCTCTTGCAGGGCAGCAGTCACTGGAGCTCTCATTAGAAGACATGCATGGCTTAAGGAACAACCCCTGCCAGACCATGTCAAATCTAAATTGTTGGATGTACCCTTCCACAAAGATAACTTGTTTGGCACTAAGGCAGAAAAGGTCTTAAAAAAGATGGGAAAAAAATGCAAAATTTATACAAACAGTTAAAGATTTCTTGCAGGTCCAGCAGGCATTTTCCCTCCAAGTACTGGTCCTTTCCAGCTCTGAGTAAACAGGCCCAGCCTAGGACCCATGGAAACAGACCCCCTCAGAGGGCAGCCCCAGAGAATGCAGAGATCTAAGCAGTGGACTACCTCCATTTCAAAACCAGGGAGTTCTAAGCCACCCCTTATGGTAAGAACTCACAATGACTCGCCTCCTCCCAACATCTCCTCTACCCACCTTCACTTACCCCTAGGAGGAAAACTCTCCTTTCACTCAAGCACCTGAGCGACCTTTAGCAAGGACCAGTGGGTTCTGAACATTGTGTCTCAGGGATACAAATTCTACTTCCACACCCTTCCAACCCCAAAAGGGTTCTGAGATCTACCACCAAATCAGTGGGCAGAGGCTCAAAAGCAAATCCATTCCCTGCTCTTTTTGAGGGAAGTCAAACACGTTTCTGCAGAACAGATAGGCCAAGGCTTCCACTCCAGACTTTTTCTGGTGCCCAGAAAAGAGGGCATTTGGCTCTCTGTCCTTGATCTATCCATCTAAACACCTTCCTGGTGATCCCAAAATTCAAAATGCTCATCCTCCAGCAGCTGCTACCCATGCTCTCCACTTCAGGGCAGGATCTCAACACTTTCAGTTCTCTGCACTTCCCTTTGACTTATCTACTGCTCTCAGAGTTTTCACAAAATGCCTGGCTCTGGCCATTGCCTTTTGCATACAAAGAAATATTCAAATTTACCCCCTACTTAGATGACTGTCTTATTCAGGCAGACAGCCAGGAAAAGCTGCTCAAACACCCGGCCTTTGTAAAGAGTATACTAAACTCCCTAGGGCACACAATCAATGAAAAGAAATCAAAACAGGTCCCCACCCAAAGAATAATCTTCCTGGTAGAAAGTCTGGACGCAGCATCCTAGATGGCATACCTTACACCACAGAAACAAATTTTCCTGTCAGCCTACTTCTCTTAACTGGCCACCAGGCCCCAGCTTTCTGCAAGGAAGATCCTGCAAGCTCTGGGGTTCATGGCATCTTGCATACTCCTCATTCCATATGCCAGACTGCATATGAGGAAACTTCAATGGTACCTAAAGAGCTTTTGGTATCAACACTCTCAAGACCTGGAAACTCTTCTTATAATTCCTTGCCTCAGAAAGGAATTTCTGTGGTGGGCAACAGCATGCTCCCACAACAGGGGACTGCCCTTCTCCCCACACACCGCCACCCAGACCCTCACCATAGATGCATCAGAGTATGCTTGGGGTGCACACCTGGACAGCAGGTGCATACAGGGCCAATGGAGCCCACAACAAATCCCCCTGCACATCAGTCAAAAAGAGATGATGGCTGTGCAGCAGGCCTTGAGAGCTTTCAAACCCCTTCTCTCTCCAGTGGTTCTTATGATCAAAACAGACAGCACCACTGTGATGTGGTACATCAACAAGCAGGGAGGGAGTCACTCCTACCATCTATGCAGGCTGGCCATGACCCTTTGGCTCACAGCCTCTTCCATGCAAATACACCTGTTAGCACAATACCTACCAGGCTCTCTCAACTCCCTGGCAGACCAATTAAGCAGAAACCTTTTGGACCCAAACTAGTGCCAGCTCAACAGAAGTACCTTCTTCCTAATACAGATGCCATATGCAGACCATCTCAAAAAACTCCAGCTTTACTCCGTTGCATATCGCCTACTCAGAGGTGATCTCTGCCTAACATACAAAGCTATGTCAAACCCAGAGCTGTTGGACATGCTCCACTTAAAGAAATCCCAATCCCTCCGAGCTACACACTCTAGGGACCTAAACCTTGTCACCACAATAAATAGAACATGCCTGAGGGATAGATTCCTGTCCCAGAGACTTCCCATACTCTGGAATAAACTACCTATCTATATCAAACAAAGCTCCTCATTAGCACTCTTCAAGAAAAATCTTGATGATTGGATGGGAAATAGGAAATTCACCCCGGGGATCACCTCTGTGGCTCGGCTCAACAGTGGCACAGGAAAATAATTTTCTTGGGTGGCAAAAGCCAGGGTACCTTTTTGGCTGGGCTTGTACAGGCCCCAGGGCCAATAGCCTAGTACTTACCTATGAACCTAATAACTCAGAAATGGAGAATCCCGAAGGTAGACCTCTTTGCCTCCCACACCATCAGCTCAGCAAATTCTGCACCAGGGACCATCACTGCATTGCTTGGAAAGTGAATGCCCTGTCCTTCCTCTGGGTCAAACTCTTGGTTTATCCCTTTCATCCCCTACCTCTCATCCCCAGGGTACTGCTCAAAATAAGGGAGGAAAAACCAAGGACCATTCTTATAGCTCTAGACTGGCCTTGACAGCACTGGTGCCCCTTGCTGCACAGCCTGTCTCCACTGCCTCCATGGCATCTTCCTCAGATTCCAAACTTCCTAACCAAAAGGGAAGGGGAATTCATGCATCCCCAATTGCACTCAATTTGGCAGCTTGGCTTATTCCCTAAACCCAAATCAATCTTCCATCCTCAGTACACAGGTGCTAGATGTTATTCATGAGGCCAGATGCCCTAGCACAAGAATGTTTTATGCAGATAAATGTAAAAGGTTCTGTGCCTGGATCCAGGCTAAGGGGGCCAATGCGGCACAGCTCTCCATCCCTCTCATCCTGGATTACTTAGCTGACCTACTACACAGTGGTCTGTCTTTCTCCTCTATAAAAATTCATGCCTCTGCTATTTCCCACTGAGCAGCCCCTTTTCTCACACCCTTTAATCAAACAGTTCCTCAGAGTGGTTAGCAACTTGAGGCCCCCCAGAAGGGCACCAACACCAGATTGGGACCTTAACTCTGTCTTGGAAAAGCTCACCCTGTCTCCTTTTGAACCAGCTTCTTCTGCAGAGCTAAAATTTCTCTCCTGGAAGACAGCCTTCCTCCTGGCCATCACTTCAGCCAGAAGAGTCCCTGAGCTGCAAGCACTCATGGCTATGGAACCCTTCATCATCTTCCAATGCAGACTGGGTATCCCTCAGAACTAACCCATCTTTCATGCCCAAGGTGGTGTCCAGTGTGGCTCTCAATCAATCCATTAATTTGCCCACCTTCTTTCCTAATCAACAACCAGAACAAGGATGAAAGGATTCTTCACTCTCTAGATGTGCACAGACAGCTCAGATACTATCTGGACAGGACTAAACCCTTGGGAAAGTCTGATCAATTGCTGGTTAGCTTTGCTACAGGGGCAGAAGGCAAAGCCATCTCCAAACAAACCATTTCCAAATGGATAGTACACTGAATCCATTTCTGCTACAAACAGCATGGTAAGCCTCCCCCCAAGCGGGTCAGGACACACTCCACCAGAGCAGCCTTCACCTCTGCAGCTATCCTCAGAGTAGTCACCACCAGGGACATCCTGGAGGCTGCCACCTGGACATCTGTTCACACTTTTACCAAACATTACCACGTGCCTCTCTTCTTCAAATCCAGGGCAGGGTTTGCCTCTGCAGTCTTGCAGGGCAACCTAGCCAGCCCGTAGCTTCCTTGACTGCCTTCACCCTTTTCCTCAGCTTTCAGAATCTACACAAATGTGATGACTGCAACAGTGAAACACGAAGAACATAGTACAGTTGTGTACACTTACCATAAATGTAGATGTTCGAGTGTATTCACTGTTGCAGTCCTGGTTTCCCTCCCTTCATCCCCCTTTTTTCTCCTTCTCCTTTTGTTACCATTCTTCCTTGTTGTTCTCCTTTACTTACAAGGGACATATTGGTATTTATTTTCCACTGTTGGGGTTCTTCCACCAGAACCTGACATCATACTTTGAGGGCCCATGACAGATTAAGGCAAGAAAAACTGATGTAATGGCATCAGCTGCCTTACTTTATACCACTGACAACCTGATGTCAGTCCTCAAGCGACAGCAACCGATGCAGAAATACTAAGTCTCTGATATTCGGGCCGGCCGGGGGCTACCCTGGCAGGGATAACCCAAATGTGATGACTGCAACAGTGAGTACACTCGAACATCTACATTTATGGTAAGTGTACACAATTGTACTTTTCCACAGTTCCCATTTTTTCTATGCAATTTTCTCCTTCCCTTTTCTAAATAACCCACTTCCAGTTATTTTCTCTGTTACTATATTCATTTATTCTTATGTGGTTGATTTAGAGTTTGATTTCCATTTTCTAGTTATTGCTTTTTTGGCATCCACCAGAAGTAAACTAAGCAAGTCTTTACTATGTCTAGGCAATTCCAATTCTGTAACATAGCTCGAAAAAAAAAAAACAATTTCCTTACTCACACCAATTTGATCACCTAGTATTTCTGATAGAGTAGTCTGCAGGAAAAGTTTAAAGTATGCCAGCTCATTACAGTCCCAAAAATATGTTCCTAATTACCTCTTTCTTCCCCATCACACCTCTAACATTTGCAGTGTACCTGAGGAAAATTTTCTGTGGAGTCTGCTTAGGGTAGAAAAATGCCTATGCAAACACTTCCATTCAAAAAGCTCCACATCTTGTACACTTTGTTGCATATTTGCTAGCCATATATATTGTGACGTTTCCTCTCTGGGCCAGTTATCAAGGAGCCTGAGACCTCACCACTGACACTGAAGAGTGGCTTCACTTAGAACAAGAATAGATACACCCAGCATTTCAAGATGCAGCTCTCTGCATCAAGCACAATTTCCCTTAAGAGCACACAGAGAACACAGTCTGGGGCTGGTTTCTCTCCCCCTACAGATCCCCAATAAGATGCTCCACTGGCACAGCTATACAATTGAGTCCTCGGCTGAGTGTCCCAGGCCAAGTCCTCCACCACTCTGTCTGTGCAACCAGTGCTCTGTGTCTCTGCTCCAAGTAGCTGACACACACAAAATCTGAGATTTGATTTTCTCACACACACACACACACACACACACACACACACACACACACACACACACCTACCTAGGAAAGGCTGGCACAGATATACTAGCTATGTCTCTCTGCCCAGACTATAAAGTAGTTACTTTCATCAGGAAACTCCAAAACTAGCTACTCTAAGGCTGTTGCCCAAACAGCAAAGCGTTCAGGAGTAGCCACAGTGTCACCAACAGATATAAGTACTCAAAGGTTAAAATGTTCTCTAAAGGATCAGCCTCAATGAAAAGTTTAAATATATTTAATAATAAATAGTAAAAGAACATGAAAATACTAAATATCTATTTGCAATAAACACCAGAGTTTCAGCCACAGAAAATATTAAAATAATACAGATACAGAGAAACAGTACTTAGCTAACCTCACTATATTTTCCTGACTTATCTAGAGAATTACTATTCCCTGCTTCACTTACTAGAGCATGGCAATATGGTTACAAAAACAGAGTGGAATGAGACTTCAGTCTCACCTAGTATTAAAATATAATTTTTAGTGCCGGATTTCAGAATGACATCACATACATCAAGTTATCTGGCTTCTGGTTCCCATGCTAACCCCTCAGCTAGAAGCTGTCAGGATTTGGCACATATATGTCAATAATACCCCCCCCCCCCCCACATACACACACACAGCCTTGCTAAGATCTCCTGTAGCTCCTGGAAGTCATAAAACAATTTCAAACCTCCACCCTTCCAGAGTAGCAATTAGTTCACCCCAAAGACAATGCAGAAGGCTTCCTAGTACAAACATTTTGTCTCGGGCTGCATTGAGAATTGTAATATATAAGCTTTATGGTCTAACCAGGTAATTTAATTTCAAACTATTTTCAAAGTTATGTGGATTGAGATTAACCTCTTCTCTTCCAATATCCTCTGTTAAAACATATACATTTAAACAGTTAAAATAATGCATGTATATTTCTTTTTTTCTGTCCAGCAGGGCATACTGTTGGTACATTTTTAGCGCACGCATTTCAAATACATTTTTAACAAAAGCATCTGTACAAATCAGTTTGATATACAAATGACATATAATTATTTTCAAAATTCCAGCTTGCTGTGCTGGCATATGTTACACATCCACTGCCCTACTTCTGGCATAGCTGGCAATACCTCACATTGTCACACATATATCCTTTGTGAATTGCTTATCCAAACTCTCTTTGCAATCCTTTCTAACTTCCTCCAATTGATTCCTATAGTTAAAAATTGCAATATTTTACATGTCTACTAATTATCCATTTTGTAACAGCAGCTGCTCTTCTGAATTCTCCTAGAAACTCTTCCAGTGCTGGTCTGTCACTTAGGATCCCCATTCCTTTCTCTTTGTCTATACTTGGATATCATTCCTTGATAGGGAAGGCAATCTCTAGTCTGCAGTCCAAATGTATTCTTGGCCTCTTCCCATTATATTATATTTCATAGGTTCATAGGTGTGTACTAGGCTAATGGCTCTGGAGCCTTTACAAGTCTAGCCCATAGGATTACTCTGACATTGTGCCACCTGACCTTAGTTCCTAGTGCCTCTGTCGAGTGAAGCCACTGGAATGATCGCTGGGGTGAATTTTCTATTTCCCATCCACTCATCAAGATTTCTCTTGAAGACGACCAGTGAGGTGCTCTGCTTGACAAGTATGGAAAGTCTGTTCCAAAGCATGGGCAGTCTCTGGGTTATGAACCTGTCCCTCCAGCATGTTCTGTTGATTATGGTAATGAGGTTGAGGCCTGTGGAGCGTGTGGTGCAGAGGGATTGGGATTTCTTCAGATGCAGCATTTCTAACAGAGCTGGGTCAGACATGGCTTTGTAAATCAAGCAGTGATCACTTCTAAGTAGGCGATATGAGACAGAGAATAGTTGGAGTTTTGACAGTCTGTCCATATATATTCCCTCTCTATTTGCTCCCAGTACCTGGCTCCTTTGCCAGTTTTCTCCAGTATATTCCAGCCCCCACTTCCCTATTCTCTGTACCCCTAATTGCAGTCATCCCTATTGACAGAATCTCCTGTCTCATTCCTATGTTGGCTTAGTTCTTAGAACACTTTGTTACTTTTTGAATATAATATTCTGTATAGTTATTGTTATTCTCCTTAAGGATCTGCAACCAAAATCACAGTCTCTGCCTATTTCTTGAGCTTCCCCCTGTTTTGTCATCATCCTTTTCTACTTTGAATTATAGCTGGCTGCTTGTGCTATGAACAGGAGCCTTAAATGTATATCTCTGAAATACGTCTTCAAATCAGGTAATCCCAAACCACCTTGTTGTATTGGAAAGATCTACATATCCCACTTGACTCTTGTCGTTTTCCCCTCACAGATAAAATCCTTTACCTCTTTATTAATTGCTATGCACAACTTCTCCTCTAGCTGATAAAAATATGCCTGGCCAGTGTATAAAACTAAAGGGACAAAAAACATTTTCACTGCTTGTATCTTGCTTTCAGTGTCCATAAAAAAGAGCTTCCAGTTTCTCATTTTTTGTATTATCTTTTGTTAAGTCTCTTCCCACATATCGTTAGCTGGCATTACAAAATCCGTTTTAACCCCTACTCCTTAGTACTTCATTTTATCATGTCCCCATAAATATGTTGAACCAATTCATGTGTGGGTATGTAGTTTACAGCTATTGTCTTTGCTTTATCTTCATTAATTTTGTATTCCAAAAGGGATTTGAAACTATCTTAGAATATCCTAAAACACTGACAGATTTGGTGGAAGCTTCACCTCCCTGTCCCCAGCAGACATACCCCAAAGCATACCTCTCAGCAGTTCTCTACCTAGTTTCTCCAAAGAGCAGGTCATAACCACATTCTCCATGGCCAAAAACACAGCCTATATGGGAAAAGATAACGTCCCAGGCAGCCAACTAAATAGTCTAAAACAGGACCCAATGGAACGACTTGGCACCCTCTTCAACCACAGTCTAAGTACTGTCTTTGTCCCAGCAGAGTGGAAAAAAGCAACAGTAATCCTATTGTTCAAAGGGGGTCCATCAACTGACCCTGGGAACTATAGAACCATAAGCCTAACTAGCCTCATCTGCAAGGCCATGGAGAGAATCATCATGGATCTTAAAGACATAGGTGACCTTCAAACTCTTGACTGACCCAATCTGTCTTTGTTAAGGGTAGCTCATGCTTATTGCATCTGGTGGACGTCTTTGAGAATGTCACCAAAGCCCTAGATGAAGGCAAAACAGTACATACAGCCTATCTTGAATTAGCCAAGGCTTTTGATGCAATCCCTGACTCAGGCATCATTGAGAAACTTACCTAGCTAGGAATTAACCCATATGTCACTAGAATGGTAGCCAACTGGCTCATCAACAGAACACATACAAAGTTGGGGATTCTGCCTCTACCAGTAGACCAGTTACCAGTGGTGTACCTCAAGGATCTGTGCCAGGCCCCTACTGTTTGGAATCTATTTCTCAGAAGTCCAGATGAAAATAGATGGGCTGCAGCTTACCAAGTTCGCCGATGACTGCAAACTGGGTGCAATCATGGAGTCCCCCAATGATGTTGACATACTACAAAAAGGACTTAGACAAATGATTGGTACAAAAGCCATGGACTTAAACTAAACACAAAAAAATGCATTGTTATCCCTTTCAGCAAAGGGGAGTTCTCTACAAATTACAATATTAATAGTGCCTGCCTTAGCTCAAACCCTGTGGTGAGAGATTTGGGAACACAGGTCGATAGCAACCTTAACTTTGATCACCATTTGTCCACAATGGTAAGGAAGGCCTTCTATGTTCCACATCTCATAAGTAAGGGTGTCACATCCAGAGCTAAAAATGTTATAACTCTCCTGTACTCATCCTTCATCAGACCCCTAATGAAGTACAACACTCCATTCTTTATGTACCTCACCAGACACTTGCAGCAGACAGAGAGACCTCAGAGGTTTCTCACCAAGAAAATTCAGGGCCTTCAACACATGACCAGACTGAAGGCCCTGTCACTGTACTCTGTATCTTATAGGCTGCTGAGAGCCAATTTGTGTCTGGCCTACACAGCAGTCTCAAACCCTTCCTTAATGGAAACGCTGCCTATCCACAAGTCAAATGGGACAAGACTCACTCACTCACCCTAGGGATCTTAACCTATCCTGCGACATTAACAGAACATGCTGGAGAGACAGATATGGCTCCCAAAGATTGCCACCGCTCTGGAACAAACTCCCAGTTCACATAAAACAGAGCTCCTCAATGACCCTATATAAGTGTAACTTAGACAACTGGATGGGAGACTGTAAATTTTCCCCGGGGGTGTCACCTAAGTCTCTCCTGGATAAGGGCAGTCATTGCTGATCATAGACTCGTGCTGCAAATATAGACCATATGACTTGGTCAATATGGGAACAAGGGTATAACATGGCTAGGCTTATAAAGGCCCTAGGGCCAATAGCCTAGTAACCTCCTATGAAATGTTCTTTTCTGGTTTTATCAGGTACAAATTCACATCATCTGCAGATAAAGCCAACTTTTCCTGATTACCATACCAAATATATCCTTGAATTTCTGAGTCACTTATTTTCATTGCCAATGATTCTAAATATAACACAAATAAAGGGGAAAGAGGACACCTCTGCCTGATTCCACTATTGAAACAGAAATGATCAGAGATGAACCCCCACTTTAATTTTTGCCTCTAATGCTTATATAGCCTCCTAATTATTGTGTCAGGGAATGCAAATGCTTCCATTGCCTCATTCATAAAATCCCAGTTTACTCTGTCAAATGCTTTCTCATCATCAAAACCTACTAAGAACAGTGGTATTTTCTTACATTCTGCTTCCCTCTGGATCATCATTGCTCTATTAATGTTCTCAAATGTCTGCCTTCCCTCCACAAAACCACATTGATCCATATCTATCAATTTTGGCATCATCTTTGCCATTTTTTAGCCATTATAGAGAAAGCACTTCATAATCATGGTTTAGACTCAAAATAGGCCTATATGAAGCTGGATCTGATGGGTCTTTACCATCATTATGTACTACAGCCAACACAGCTTTCTTTCAGGATGTTGGTGCTCCTCCTCCTTTTAAAATAGTGTTAAACAAAACCTTCCAAATCATTATCATGTTCTTCCCTTCTAGCTTCTAAACTTCTACAGAAATGCCATCTATTACTGGGATCTTTCCTGTAGGTTGGTTATACATCACCATTCCTTATTTTCTCTTTAGCACTCTGCCATTGAGCCTATTCATCATCAATGAGATTCCCCCCCTATTCTGCAGTACTTTAACCTTTGTCAGTCCCTCTAAATAATTTCTGTTACTTCATAACCATAAATATTTCTTTTATTTCTACCCTATTTTTAAACTCCATGTTCATTTTATTCCACTCTTTAGCTGTATTGTCTGAAGAAATTTCTATCTTCTGTAATAAGTCCTGAATACTACCTGTACTCATTAAAATTTTCTCTGTTTAACACATATGTGGAGAATCACCAGTGTCTCATTTTTATTTCATTACCCTGCATTTTATTATAGTTGTTATTGGCATGTGATCTGAAATATTTATTAAATGAGTATCAAAACTTTCAATTAAATGCACATGTTCCTGTGAAATATAATTTCTGTCTAGCCTAGCCCACTTTTTGTACCTTGGAGAATAATATGCAAATTCTCTCCAAGCTCCTACTATTGAATTCACATCTTCTGTAGCAAATCCATCCATCCACAACCCTTTTAGCCCCAATTTTGTGAATGGGGTCAGGCTGTCTCTCCAACAGTGACAGTGGTCTAGAGCCATAACAAATATTTTCATAAATGTTTTCAGAAATCTACCCTCTATATTTTCCCTTCTACCTCCCACATATACATTCTCACTGTTGCAAATCAAATTCCAGTCCCCACCTATAAGTAATATTCTCAGAATTTTCTTAAAATCCATTGTAGGAGTTCTTGGTGGAATATAAATACATGCCAGCATAATCCTCCTCCCTTTCCAGTAGCCCCTTACTACTACAAATCTACCACTATTATCTTTTTTTCTTATATCACTGTTGGAGTTTCTTGCAATTACTAAAATTACTCTGCTTTTTTGTCTCAGATATTTTGCTGAATAACCATCCTGAAATCAAATTCACATGTGCATTACTTTCCAGATGTGTCTCTTGTAGTATAGCTATTTGCACTCTGCATTTCTTAATATAGTTCACTACTCTTTTTCTTTTTTTTGCATATACCCATGAGACCATTCACATTCAAAGATAACTTGGAAAGTGTTTCCTTTAAGATAAGAAGTTATTCCTACTTGTTATGCATAAAAGCTTTATTTTTAATGTCTAGTTTCAGCTTTTCTGTTATATGCATATACTAATGTTTGGCAAGTTGAACTTTTATACAGTTGTTTCTTGTAACATCCATTTGAACTTGTGTCGCATCTTACAAGACATTTTACTTTAATGAAAAACCTCAAATAAAAAAAATAAAAAAAAACATATCGCCAGAACACCCTCATAACCTATTAACTTAATAAAAACATGCAAAACTATGTATATCTTCAAATAATGAAGTTTATCCCTCCTAGCAGGAGCAGTTGTCCCAGATTGACAGTTAAATTGACAGACTTTAATGGACCTATAATGAAGGTTATTCATGCTAAGACTCATGGTACAGCCTGTGCTTCTACTTACACTAAGTCTTTGTCTGATCTTTATTCCTATCCCAGATGTACAAAACAACTTGAATGCTTTCGTAAAACATTATATTTTAGCCACTGAAAGAAAAAAGTTGCAGTGTGAACATTTATTTGCTAAAGGAAAACTTTTCTTTATATTCAATGTTTTTATTGACTTGCTTCCACTTAAAACTTATTAGATCAAGTTAATTGCTTTAATCCAGTCATTCCCCTATGTAAAAGTAAGAAAAAGCATATCAGTTTTACAAATATCCTCTGAATACTTTTACAACTCAACCCAACAATCTGTAATTACAGCCTAGAATCTTAAACATGCCTTTCTTCATGCTTTTTTGCATTTTACATCACGCTGTCTACATTTCTTAAAATGAAACAAGAAATAAGAAGAGAAAGAAAAGGCACCTGTTTACTTTAGTATCCCTATAGCACACAATAAATGAAATGTTTTACTATATAACACAGTATAAGTCATGTTTTATAAAAATACTGTTAAGAACAGAATGTTTACTTACAGTTACCTTCATTTATTTAACTTCCCATCTTCTTAATGTTCTTCTAAATGTTAATGATATGAAGTAGGGTGTGGACTTTAAAGTCCCCTACAAGTTTAACAAGGTCAAAAAAGTCCAGTGTTTTCAGATTTTCTTGTTCCATATTTCACAAAAGTGATTGATACTTTGTAATCCTACATTTATTCATTAATTTCCAAGTTGCTGGTTTTCTTGCTATTG
Organism: Protopterus annectens; assembly: GCF_019279795.1. NCBI lineage: Eukaryota > Metazoa > Chordata > Ceratodontiformes > Protopteridae > Protopterus > Protopterus annectens. The sequence goes on from NC_056749.1 coordinate 636,976,444, forward strand.
ATCTCCATCTCCCATTTCTAGTCTCTGGTTCATTTCCAACATACTTCAGGTTTTTCTAGTCAACTCCTATGCTTTCCTCTGTCTCTCAGGCATTTTCCTTTGGAACATTGGAAAACATTTCACTGGTATAGCCTCTCTATGAGATTTATTATCAGAAGAATAAGAAATAGAGTCCCCTTTTGTTTTATAGCTCACATTTTGTTGGACAGACTTTTGTATTTCCTCCTTAGCATGTTCTGCATCAAAAATGACTCTGACCCTCCAGGAAAAAATGTTCTGGAGATAGCTGGATACAGCAGCACAAATCTCATACCTGCCTGTTGACATTTCTTGATTGCTGGAAAAAAATTAACTCCTCTTCTGCCTGGTGTACAGTGAGTAATCATTTTCCACAAACATTCTACTGTCTCCAGATTCTAGTACTTTATCCTTCTGCCACAGTTTTTTTTTTCAGAAGCACCTCTTTTTGCTGGTAAGATTACTTGATTACTATTAGAGGTCTAATCTCCTTTCTCGTGACCAGGATTGGAGCATATGATGTGACCTTTCAATTAACAGCTGCTACGGAATACCAGTCCAGTTGCTTATTTGTGCTTTCATAAAATTAATAGAGCCTGTTCCTTCCAGTTTTTCTGGTACAGCAGAAATCTCAGGTTTCTCTTCATGCTCTGTCCTCTAGTTCTACCATTTTTTGAAACATCTCTTCTTGAGCAGTCTCACATTCAGTCTTTTATTTATTTTGACCTCTATTTTTTACAGTTTTATCAGCACACCTGAATATCTATTTAAAGCATATTCCATTGTTTCCAGACTTTTATTATTTGAGTTGATATAGTCCTTCAGTGTTTCATTTATTTTAATCAGCTCTGAGAACATTTGCCTTATTTTCCCCTCTAGATTACCAGAATTCATGTCTTGCACTAAAGCTAGAGCTTGAACTTCTTTTTGCTGAACAGCTGCAGGATTCTTCCTAGACCGTGTTTTCTCCTTATCTTTTGTAGTTGATTTTCTTTCAAGTTCTCTAAATTTCTACTTTGCTGGTATCCAGGTGGTATACTTACTAGCAATTAACTGAAATTTACCCAAAAAGAGAGATTCACTGACTCGCTTCTGAGTTTTTGTTTCCACACAGCTGAAATTAAGCTGTTACTTATTGTGCAGCCAACTTTGAAGTTCCCCATATGCCTGGTTGTTAGGAAACTTGCTTGAAAATGTAAAGACCTAAATCCCTTGGTATTCCATTTAGAAATGTATTTGTTCATTCTGCTTCCAATATGTTTGTCAGAAGAACCTGAGGGGCACTTTCTAGCTGTTTCACTTCTCTACAGAATTTATCCATCTTGTGGCAAATACTTGAGATGACCAAAGCCTGGCCAAGACACTTCCGATTAGCTACTCATACTTTCTCTATGCTGCTTAAGTCAAAGCATTTCCACATGCAAAGGTATGAGTAAGGTAGGCACTTATTTATATTACCTCATGTGTGGCCTCTTCACCATTTTTAGGTTGACTGGAAATAATATATGTTCATTGAAAGGATTACTGTCATATGAATAATTAGGCATGGAGTTTTACTAGTGGAGATGTCTTCCCCTTTTGTACAGTATTCCAGAGCTTTCTAGATATTTATGAAGAGGAGATGGACTTCTCCAGTAGCTCAGTATGCCAGCCCAGTGCATGCCAATTTGTTTTTTCCTTAGCTGCAATGAATATTTGGTTGTCAGTCAGTCTGTTCATTGGTTCTTTCAGGCAACTTCCAGAGCACAAGATGTATTTAGTTTGGATTTTTTTCTCATTTCTGTAGTTTGCATCTTTTGCTTTAAGGTCTGTGATATGATATAACAAAATAGTGTAGCTGATTAATATTTTATTTGGGTAAATTACATACACATCAATTTCTAAAGACCCCAAAGTTGCATCTTTAGATTCTGCAAGGGTTCTGCTGAGCATCTGACTCCTAGGATCTGACCCCTAAGAAGCTAGAGTGGTTCTGCAGGATAAATGACACTTGTAAATTGCTACATAACAGATCCCAAAGTTGCATCACTAGGTGCTGCAAGGGTTCCATACTTGCCCCAGTATTTGACATGTTTTCAAATTATAAGGAGAGGACAAGAGAGCAGAGCAGGGAGGGAGTTTGGCATAATGGTTAAGGTGTTTAACTTTACAAACACAAGGTGCAGGGTTTGATTCTCATTGGCTAGGCTTAAAATGGCTCACAAGGGCAGACAGCCTAGTACTAATCTATGAACCTATGAACTAATCTGTGAGCACCACTAGATAGATATGAGAAGGTTTAAACATTTCTTCTCTTCACTTTTAGGGCTATTAATTGCCAAAATGTGTATTAAATACCAGGGAGAGATCCTCATGCAGATATAAAGCAGAAGAAATCTCCGGTGAAAGCTCAGTAACACAATCTGTCAACTCTGTCAGCATTTAATGTAGGGAATCTTGCAATTAAATTTGGATATAATGCAGGTAGTGTCTGAAGCAGAGCAACATCAAAAGCGATTGTTAGAACTATTATATGTAGATGTGAATGGCTGAGGATACAGTCTCTACTAGAGGGTAAGGGGCAGTTTTTTCAAGCCCATGGAAGATAAATGTTGCTTGCCCTATCCCCCACAATAAATATTTTAAAAACTTTAAGAAAAGGAAAACCATGGTGTAATTCCAACAATTATTCCACTCCTCCTATACTGAAATGCAAAATGAACTGCCTTACAAAGTGATATCCCTTCTGCAGAAGTCAAGGGCAGATTAGTTCAATCAAAGGATAGTATCTGAGAATAAACTAGTTTGGAGAGGAGACAGAAGTAAGTAACAAGGGATGAGAGAACAGGCTAGTCTCCTCTCCCATGATTCAAATGGGCAGTAGTGATCATGGTCCAAATATCCCTTTGCCTCCTCCATCATTCCCATTTCATATCCTAGGATCTCTGATTTAAGGGAACCATCACTTCATGTTTGCTTTAGACAAACGGAGTATTTTCTAATGCTAAAATAGAATTCAAGATTTCTGTCTTTCTCTGGGAAGGCCAATCATCTGACTGGATTATTTAGAGGTGACACAGCATTTACACTGAAGGGCTGTAGAAACTCCCTGTGGAGGAGCAGGGAAAGGGTTTTATTCCAGACTATTCCTGGTCCCTCTTCAGAAAAGATGTCCCCCTCTGGACAGTCCATTCTAGGTTTGTGAAGATAGAATAACTTTACCAAATTCAAGATAGTATTGATACAACTATTTCTAGCACAGGTTTACACTGTACGGCTGTAGAGAGTCCTTCTGCAGGAGTGGGGGCAGGATGTTATTCCAAACTATTCTTGATTCCAAACAAAGAAGTCCATTTCTAGAGGCTCATTCTAGGTCTGTCCAGATTGAAGAAGTTTACCAGATTCGAGATACTAACCCTTCAGACACTGTTTCCACTTTAACCAAAAGGCTGTTCTAGTCACTTTGGTTCAGAAGGATGTATAATTACATTTCTGCATCCTTTGGGAGCAGAGGAAATATTTGAGGTTCAGGGCAGGACTCAAGCACTTTCAGTTCATTTTCCTGCCCTTTGTTCAGTCCACTGCACCATGTGTGGTGACTAGCTACTAAGCTACAATGTTTTCCCATGTCAGTATCCAGAAAATATTTATTCTTCAGCGCTTATTTGCTTGATTCACAGTACCTTAAGGTATAGCGTACAGAGGTCTCTGAGCTACACCTAACTAGTTTTGGGTTCCTTCCAAAATTATCCAAGTCAGGCTGACTCCAGGAAAAACAACTTTATTTGGGTTCTTACTGGATATGCTACACAGAAGACTATTTCCACTCAAGATGAAGCCCATTTGGCAGTTCTGTTCCATCTGACAGAGATAACCTTAGCCAGAAGATTCCTAAGAGCACAAGTTAACATCAGCCACCCATCTATATGGCACCTCAGCCAGGTTTCATATGAATAAAGTACATTGGTATCTTAGTAACTCAAGGAACCAGCAAAGTAGGCCAGTGCAAATGCTATTATTGTTGGGAAAACACTGTGGCTCCCAGAGTGTGCATCCTGTAGGCCTAAAGAGTCATTGTAATCACAGGTGTCAAATACCATATTAAGGTTATCATTCTGAGTGCCTTTTTTGCTTGAGAGAACCTCATCTGTAAATTTACTGCCAGATTGGTATGTGTTTTGTTACAAAAAAAATATGAAGGAAAGTCAGAATTTAATACAGAAGAAATTGAACATCATGTTACAGGCACTCAGGCTTCCACTTCTTTGGAGAAAAGCATTTCCCCTAATAAAGCCCATTAAAAATAATAAGACTGAGGAAGAGAAAAACTTCAAGAGAAAAAAAACTCTTCCTACCTGTTTCATACAGGCCTAAAGATGCTTCAGTCAGTGGATCATTTTTCCATTTCCAGTTAATGGCTTCTGATGCATTTACCACACTCTGTGAGACCAGTTTGGAGGCAGACATGCAAATAGCCATTAGCATATCCTCCTGAGCAGAAGACCAAGAAGATGTACTACAGGTGTCTTTTCATAAGATGTGGAATCCTTACCAATGGCCTACAGTGATTTCTCAAGCATAAGGTCCTGACCCTCTATCTTTGTCCCCTTTAGGTCATAGGAATGGTAAATAGGAGGTACAGAGTCAACGTGACATCAGGAATTTGAGATGTATTTTTTTACCTCTTTGGAAGGTACCCTCCTTTGAGTGCACCACAGCTAAGAAGGTTCCCCCTGCACAGGAGTCAGGTTCCTATTCAAAATTCATTCATGACCACTGATACTTAACATAAGAACCCTTCTTGCAGTGGCAGATTGTTTCAAACAACCATTCATCTTCCACTCCTTATGATCAGGTCAGGAGCAGAGCAATTACCCTCTCATATTGCAGACAATAGCAAATATGATAAAGATGAGGAGGGGCACTTAGCCTATACAACCTAAATGGAATCCCTCCCTTGAGTACGACTGAGTTGGTTAACTGTTTCATCTGGATCCCCAAAGGATGATATGTCCTTTGTTGACATCCTCACAAGGATGGGGGTACATTCTGAGTGGAAAAAGAAATAAATGTTGAACAGTAAGAGGGAGCCTAAACCCATGACAGTGCAGCAGATATTTAATGCACCTGGTGATGCCTTCACAGTGGCTTCCTTACAACAACATTCTCAACACCCTACTCCCAAGAAGCCAGACTTGTTCTTTGGTATCCAGCAAACATATCAATTCCTTAGTAACAGCTCAGAAGAGGATACGACAACGATTTTCTCAGAGGTGTTCAAAGGCAGTAATACCCTACTAAACAACAGGAAGATCAGTTTATATGTCAGATAGTTTAGGTTTCAGGGCAATAAATTGCTAGATGTGTGTTATAAAACATTAAGAAAATCTCTAAACACAGATTCACTTAAGTGGAGAAGTACAGGATGAGTCACTTAATTTCAAGATCCTGAAATTTACTTAGCTCTTCTGTGGAGTTGGGAAATACTTGATTAAGTGTAGTTGCTATGTGGTGGTGTAGTCGATATGTCTGCGGCTGCTACAAGTTTCATTATTAGTCACCATACCTGACTTATGGTTCAGGCATTGCCCGAGGATATTAAAGGAAAACTTGTGAACATTTGTTCAGATAGATATTTTCTTTTTGGCATACTGACTCGAGATCTTTAAATAAAAATGGAGGGAAAAGGCAGTCACACAGACAGTGAAACAGTTTTTTCACCCTCTAAGTCCCCAAACTATTCCCTAAGAATGGCCTCATTTTCAGGTGCCAGCCCAAGGGCCAGCAGACATAGTTAGGAAGTCAGTGGTCAAAGCAGGTATGGCATAGGGAAAGGAATCACTAAACAGGGAGGAAGGCAGGCACTCCCTCTGATCAACTAGGACTTAAAACTGTCTCCTCTCCCCACACAACAGAACAAACCAGGAGGCATATACAAGGATAAACATGGGCATCTGGGTTCTGAGCATTGTTAAAGAGAACAATGGAATAGAATTGCTGTCCATTCCTCTTTCTATAGGAGTGTCTCTTATACCAGAGATGGAGCTTCAACTTGTTCAGCAAATGTAAAACCAGGGAGCAGCAGAAGAGGTGTCAGAGGAGGGAAAAGGGTTTTGTTTCTAGTTTGCAAGAAAGTTCTCCCTGGATGCCAAATTTTGGATTTGTCAAATCTCAGCCTCATCTTAATGGTGCCCAAATTAAATATTCTCACACTGCAGTTACTACTTGTGGTGCTTCTCCCAAGTGCTGTTCTGATAGCATTGAATCTGAAGGATGCACAGTTGTATATCCTGATCCACAAAGACTGTAGAATGTTCTTAAGGTTTATAGCCACCACCCTTACCCTTTGGGCACTACTGTGCCCAGGGTATTTACAGATTTTGGCCCTCAGTAGTAGCCTTCCTGAAGATGCAAGGGGTGAGGATATACCCATACATATAGTGCTCCCTCTTGCAGGCCCAGATATAGCAAGTACTTGCAGCCAGAAAATTATTTTAATTTTATATTAAAATTATTATGGATTTATTCAGACATCTGGGTTTCCCCCAAACCTCCCCAGGTCTAGTTTATCCCCAGACAGAATAAAGATTTTGAGTCATCCCTGAATACAGTAGCGAACAGGTGTACCTCCTTAAGGATAAGGCTCAGTCCCTACAGGCTTTTCTGCAGCAGGCAGAATATAGAAGAATGCAGGATGTACTTCCCCAAAGACAACACTCAATTCCCATAGACTGTTCTGCTGCATGCCAGCAGTGACCACATGACTGCTAGGGACTATTTGAATTCTGTAAGGTACGTATGCCATCTGCTATACTAATGGTAATTTTAAAGAGATTACTTATGAAGAAAATGTATTTGCTCTTCAAGATGACCTGGAACTAGCACTTGTAACCCCTGAAGATGGTGCTGCAATGTTACTCTACATTCAGAAGGACTTTATATGGCCAGTGGATCAAGTATAGAGGAACAAAGAGAAACCAGCCTAGACCATCCTAGTTCTTGACTAGTGATGCCACAATCTTTGCCTGTTCCTACCTGCTGTGCAGACTGACCAGTTGTGCAAGCCATCATCCTGGTCTAGCCTGGAATGGAGGGCTGTATATGTACTGTTTCAATGCAAACTACCTCAGACACCCTGAACAGGGTGTAAACTGTAAATGACATTTAAACATTTAAGTGTTCCAGCAGCTGAAGGAGGCTTCTAGAGATAGAGATTTGTCTCCCAGGTGACATCTGCAGTTTAAATAATTATAACAAATTAAACATATTATAAAAACATTGGTTAAAAATTCATACAAGGTATATGACAATCATTTAATATTTAGAGAAGCTTTAGACAGTCTTTAGAGAATGTAAAAGTAAGTTAGTCTAATACAAATAAGAAGTGCAATATGAAGTGAGGGAAAAACAGGCTTATGCTATATGTAGAGAGTAAGTCAGGGAGAGAATTAGCAGTAAGGAAGTAAGTGAAGAAGGGAGAGTAAAGAAGTATAAGGAATGAAAGGATAATGGTTCACATTTAGGGATATAGTGTATCCTGGTTTTGATTAAGAACAGAGCCAAATTTGAGCTAGGAAGTCTTTCAGAGGAGTTTTGAAAGATGGACAGGAAGGTATAGACCTGATGGATACAAGTAAGGAGTTCCAGGCCTTATCAACCTTGTACAAGTACAGACAATGCCCAGCAGATTTGCTAGATTTGTAAACAGGCAGGAGTTTTTGATCACTGGATCAAAATGACTGACTGGGAACATAGTTGTGTAGAATGTTTTTTAGTACTGGACAGGCAGAAGGAGGCTGGATAATAAGTGATAAGAAGGTGTGTATGTTAACTGATGTTGCAGTTCTAACCATCTTAGGCTTTTCAGAGCAATACAGTGGTGGGTTCTGAAAGGGATATGTGCTGAAAAATTTGCAAATTTGTTATAGCGCTGTTCAAGTTTTAGTTTTTCTAAAGCCTGGAGGTTAGTAAGGATTGGAGCACCATAAAGAAGAGTGGGGAGGACATAAGTAGTGGCAGGTGTAGTTTTAGTTATGTCAGTGAAAAAGCTTTTGTCTCTGTAAAGTATCCCTAGTTTTTGATGAGTTTGTCTTACGCAATTTTGTATATGGAGGTTGAATGTAAACTTTTCTGTTCCCACTAATAGTTTGCTATGAGAAGTTACTTTAATGGTTGCATTATCAAGAGAGAGGAATTTAAATTTCATTTTGTCATGAGAGAAAGATTTGCAGAAAACTATAGTATTTTGTGTTTTATGGGTTAAGCATGAGTTGTGAGTTATGAAACCATGTTTCAGTGGCTGTTAAGCTTCCTGATTAATGTTTTGAAGGTGTACCATGTTGACAGATGTGCAAATGAGAGTGGAATTATGTGTGTGTTGTATTTGGGTGGCCTGTTGTGTGGAAGTATGGAGATTCCAAAGACAAGACATGATTACAAATCCACTTTAATGAAAGATAAGTGCTTTTGTTTTGACTGCAAAACTTCTTCAGACAATTTAAAACCATATCAAAAGTATTTAAAACCCTTTGGACAATCACATGATCAAAACTAACCAATGAAACTCTTCCAAAGTGTACACCACCCAAAAAATATACAGTCTTTGAAATCCAATAAAAACACTCAGAATAAATTCATAATACCTTAAGTAAATTCATACCAAATACATTACATAACCATAACGATAAAAAATAATTACTAAAAAGTACATCATTAAAAAGACATTGCAAAGTAAAACAAAAAAAATGTAATAGTGATTCACCTTTTCAGTGCCCTAAGTTTTAAAACTGGAACTATGCTGGCTTGTTAATTTAATCCCAGCCAGCAATATGCATTCCAAAAAATCTGCCAGTGTATTTCCCTAATTTCCAAAATAGTTTTCCATTGACCCCCTAATGGATCCATTCTAATGTGCTCCAATACCATAAATTTGAAAGTATGCCCAGGGTACTCCAAGATGTGCTTAAATAATGCATCAGTACTTTTACATTTCTTAATTTCATATCAGTGTTCATAAATCTGCTCACAAAGCCTCCTTTCGGTTTTACAGATATAAAAGCATTCACATTGCTGGCAGAGTGCAACATAAACAATCACCTTACCTTCACAGTCCACCTTGTGAGACATATTGAAGTATTTACCTTTAATTGAAAAGCTATCACCTGTAAGGATGTATTTACAATACATACACCTGCCGCACTTAAACATGCCCAAATTCTTTTTCATTGTACAGTATCCCCCTCAAATATAGTTTTAAGAGTATGTCCCCTTCTAAAAACTATAGCAGTTGCTTCCCACCACTTTGTCTCCAAGTGATCTGTCTCCTGTTAACAGGTCCCAGTTTTTATTGAGTATGGATTTAATAACAGTACTGTCCAAACTAAATGTAATAATGAGGGAAGTTGGAAATGGGGTACTTACATTTACTTCCTGACCCATTCCCCTAAGGTCCTGTGCCTTACCAAATCAAAGACCGCATATTTTTTGGAGGGTGATTTGGCTTTAAATTGACTAAAGAAGTTTTGCATAGTCAAAATGAATGCCATTATCTTTCATTAAAGTGGATTTGTAATCATGTCTTGACCTTGGATTCCCTTTTTCTGTTTTTTTTTTCTGCTTTTTTTTTTTTTTTTTGCAAGTTTTTGTTTTCCATTTTCTGGAAGTATGCAGTGTTGATGAAAATGTTAAAGAGAAGGGGACCAAGGTTAGAGCCTTGTGGTACACTGGTGATGGCTGGAAGGTAAGGAGATAGCATGGAGTGCCATTTTACTGAATGATACCTATTGGACAGGTATCTTTTGAACCACAGAAGGGTGGGCTGAGAGAGACCTAGTGAGGACATTTGAAGTAGAAGTTTTCTGTGACAGTGTCAAAGGCTTTAGACAAATTTAGAAATAAGGAAGATACTAGTTTGCCATTATCTCTAGCTTTATTGACAGTAGCTATGTAGGATAGAAGGGCAGTGCTAGTACTATGGGAAGGACAGAAGCCATGTTGTGTAGGGGATAGGAGTTCTTCCTGAAGGAGATGGTCTAGCAATTGTTTTGAATACATTTTTCAAGTATTTTGGTGAGAGGACATAAGATTGCTATAGGCCTAAAGTTATCAATGTCTGATGACTTTCCTCCTTTGTACAGAGGGATAATATGTGACTTTTTCCAGAGAAAGAGAATGTGGGATTCCTGGACTGACCTATTTATAAGGACTGAGACAGGATAGGTAAGGTTACTGGCTGCTATTTTTTAGATACTCGCTTGGAAGGTCATCAGCTGAAGAAGGGCACAGTTCAAGTTTATTTAAGAGTAGTGTTATGTAGAATCTGGGCACAGGTTTGAAAGTGAAAGTGCATGACAGGGTTAGGATTAGATGTTGAGGATTCTTTGTTGGGTTGAAGTGTATTACAGTTTTGAGTGGTGAGTTATTGGGAGAAGAGTTTCTTAAATGGATGTCAAAACATTTTTAGGGTTGTTTTAAGTATTATTCTGAAAGTTATTATAGTATAGTTTTTTTGTCTTCATTTGCATTTTAGTACCACCACGAAGCATTCTGACATTTTCAAAATATTGAGGTGTTCTATATTTTTGCCATTCTTTTCATGTTTTTCTCTGTCCTGCATTAGCATTCTACTCTTTTTGGATAACCAAACTGCATTATTTGTCTTCATTCTCTTCTTTCTTGGAGGTGCAAGGCTATTTAGGATATTTAGAAACGTATTGAATTCAACTACAGCATCATCTGAGGGAAGGATTTTTAGGAAGTTCCATTTAATAGATGCTAGTGTAGTAATGAACATGTTGGGTTAAATTTGGAAAGGTTACGTGTTGTTTTATAAATATGCTGTTTAACTGAATGTGTGGGATGTCTAGTCATATAGATTAGGAGATGATCACTGAGAGAGTCTGATATTGTACCTGTGATGGAGTATTTGCTACAGTTTGATACTATGATCCAGTGTAATAGAGAATCTGATGTATTGCTATAATGTGTAGGGCTATTAATTAGTTGTGTGAAACCATATAAATTCATGCTAGATGTAGGTGAGTTAGAGTTATGTCCAACCAACTGACATTCACATCACATAATACATTTTATTCTTGTGGAAATGTTACGGATATCTTCCAATATAGCTGTGTTGCCTCCAGGAGGGATGTAAAGGACAGTAATGATTATTTGTTTATTATTTTGAGGAAAGCAATAAGATGCACTGCTGGACTGAATTTTGGTGTTGGCTTGCTGTAAGGGGAAATGTGATAGGTACTGGGAGATACTAAAGCAACACTACCACCTTTCCTCTTTTTATGGTCATTACAGATGATATTAAAGCCAGGAGGTATAATGTTGGAGTTGCTCATGCTGGGTTTAAGCCAAGTTTCATTTACAGGCTTATGCTGGGTAATCCAGGCATGTAGTTCTGCACTTTTATTTCTTATAGGTTCATAGGTTGGTTCATAGGTTGGTACTAGGCTATCAGCCCTAGGGCCTATACAAGCCTAGCCATAACAATTCCCTGGATATTTCTTCCCAGAATATTTACTTCCCAGGACCCTTGTCTAGCAAGGTGACTGATGTGATCCCCGGGGTGAATTTACTATCTCCCATCCAATCATCAAGGTTCTTTTTGAAGAGGACCAAGGAGGTGCTCTGCTTCACATGTATGGGCAGTCTATTCCAGAGTATGATGAGCCTCTGGGTCAGGAACCTATCCCTCTAGCATGTTTTGTTTATTGTGATAAGGTTTAGATCTCTGGAGCGTGTGGCTCTGAGGGATTGGAATTTCTTTAAGTGGAGCATGCCCAACAGCTCAGGGTTTGACATGGCCTTGTATGTTAAGCAGGAATTGCCTCTGAGTAGACGATATACCACAGAGTATAGCTGGAGTTTTTTTAGATGGTCAGCATCGGGCATCTGCTTTAGGCCTGTGATTCTTTTAGTGAGGTATTTCTGCGCCCTTTTCAGCTGTTGCAGATGTCTTGTGAGGTACATACCAAATGGGGCATTGTACTCTATAATGGGTCTAATGAGGGATGAGTACAGTGGGACAATGACCTCCTTTCTTCTGGATGAAAAGCCCGTAGTGATGAGGTGTGGCACATAGAAGGATTTCCTGACTGTTGTGGCGATATGGTTACTGAAGGTGAGACCACTGTCCACCTGTGTCCCTATGTCTCTCATCACACTTTTGGTGTTTAGTGTACTGCCACCTATGTGGTAATTCATGGGTACATGTTTTTTCTCAAAGGGGATAACTACACATTTCTTGGCATTAAGCTTGAGCCCATGGCTCTGGCACCAAGCATCTGTTTCTGTAAGGCCCTTTTGTAGAATATCCACATAATTTGGGGATTCAATAATGGCTCCCAGTCTGCAGTCATCTGCGAACTTTGTTAGCCAGAGTCCCTTAGTGTTGGCCTGTACTTCAGAGAAGTAGATGCCAAACAAGAACGGTCCCAGGACTGAACCCTGAGGTATTCCACTTGTCACTTGTCTGGAGCTGGATTTGGAGTCAGCTACTTTTACAGTCTGGGTTCTGTCACTAAGCCAGTTGGCAACCCATCAAGTGACGTAGGGATTTATGCCCAGCTTAGTAAGTTTATCTATGATTCCAGAGTGGAGAATGGTGTTAGAGGCCTTGGCGAGGTCCAGATAGGCTGTGTGGAATGCCTTACCTTCGTCCACAGCTCTGGAGTCTGATTCGAATAAGTCAATCAGGTTCAGGAGACAAGATCGGCCCTTCGCAAACTCAAACTAGGTGGTGTCCAGTGTTTGAAGGTTGCCAATGTCTTTGTTTATAAGTTCCATGATAATGCGTTCCATGGCCTTAAAGATCCAGCTCGTCAGACTGATGGGACAGTAGTTCCCGAGATCCAAGGTGGATTCCCCCCTTGTGGAGTGGGATAACTATAGCTGTGCACCACTCAGTGGGTACAAAGCCTGAGGTGAGGCTAACATTTATTTATTGCAGCAAAAATTAGATCACCAGGATTGGGGATTGGCAATTGCTGGGTTGCAAAAGTGTGTGGAAGAGAATTGTCTTTGTGTTCATTATGAGAGGTGGGGCCAGGATTAGGATGTATATCTACTCCTAGAAGGATTTTACTATATTGTGAAATTATCATACTTGTTTCTGGAGAGGATTCTTGCACTTAATTTTGTTTTGGTTTGAGAAGAAGTACAATTAATCAGCCTGTATTTGGAATAAAGATGAGGGGCAATATTACATAGGTTTGGTACAATGTGTGGAGAGTGTAAAGAGGAATTATGGAGAGGTGACTGGGACAGAGTTGGAGAGATGTGATATATTATTGAGTTGTGGTAGGATGAAAGGTAGCACAGTAGGAGGAGAAGAAGAATAGAGGATAAGCTGTAGAGTAGTAGAATTAAGTACAGGAATCTATATTTCATAGATGTCAGGTAGTGGGGGGAAGTAGCAATGAAGAAGGAAACAGGAAGTTGAAAGACAGTAGGACATTCAGTGATAAGAGATTCTGAAAGCTGGAAGAGCATAAGTAAGGAGAGAAGTATTTTCTATAAAAGAAGAGATGTAGGTTGTCCTATCTAGTCTGGTATGTAAGGAAGAGAGAGGTAGTAAAGGCTAGAGTATAAAGTATTCAAAATAAGAAGAAACAAGGGTAGAAAAAGATGCAATGTGGAATGGATAGGTATTATTACGGAGGGCTATGATTATAAATAGATACAGTGCAAAGCAGTATGGGAGGGAGAAAGATATTTGGGAATGGGGCTAAAAGTTAAATAGAGATAGGGAAGTAGGAAACAGGAAACAGAAGTGTATGTATAGAAATAATACTGTCATTATGTATAGAAATAATACTGTCATTATGTATAGAAATAATACTGTCATTATGTATAGAAATAATACTGTCATTATGTATAGAAGTAGTACTGTCATTATGTATAGAAGTAATACTGTCATTATGTATAGAAATAATATTGTCATTATGTATAGAAATAATACTGTCATTATGTATAGAAATAATACTGTCATTATGTATAGAAATAATACTGTCATGTATAGAAATAATACTGTTATTATGTATAGAAGTAGTACTGTCATTATGTATAGAAGTAATACTGTCATTATGTATAGAAATAATATTGTCATTATGTATAGAAATAATACTGTCATTATGTATAGAAATAATGTAATTATGTATAGAAGTAGTACTGTCATTGGTGATGGTTTTAGAATAAGAGTCACAAGTGAAATGTGTATGTAGAAAGTATATTAGAGTAAGGGGGTGGGGTAATTGGGGGTAGAAGAGTGAAACCAAACATTGTGAGGCAAGACTATAGTGGGCTTTACTCCCTTGGGTCAATTTATAAATGATATCAATCAGTTTATAGCTAGAACAAGGCAATTGACAAAGAGATATAAGTAAACAGGTTGTCTGTCATTTCCTGAGACTAAACAGCATTAGGATAAGATTAATAGTCATTGCTTATTTGCTTTACCTAAGCATTTCTAAAAATTAATAGTAGGTATGATTAATGCTTTCATTACATATTGGACTTTATAGACCATGCTTTGGTGCATTTAAATTTATATTTTGTTTGTTAAGGGAAAGCTATGTAGTTCAGTAAAGCATGATGTTTGGATACAATTAATGGGATAGGATAATTGAAGCACCAAAAAGAAACTGGGTGGACTTAAAATTACCTGCAAGTGCAGCAAGCCTAGTACTTAACTATGGATTATTATTGACTGTTATTCAGTGATTCACAGCTGCTGGATTCTAGGTTGCACAAGTTATACAGTTACATAGTAGTTCAGCTATTCTAGCAAGTTACATATGAATGATCAGTAGAGCATATTTTATATTTGGCTATTGTCTTGGTGGCATTCTTACTTAATTTTACCATCTGCTGATGTGGCATTGCTTGGGAATCTCCTCAGAAGTGACCAATTGAAATTTGAAGTGAGGTCAGTGTAAGAAAGACACCCTCCAACCACCCCTTTTTATTACTCGATGGAAAATGTTTATAGCTCCCTATAAAGTTTCTTTGGGAGTAGTTTCCATGTCACTGTATCTGTGAAAAATTCAACTTAATATGTAACAATACATTTAGGGAAAGGAGCACCATGAAACAATAGCAGAATGAGATCCAAAGTCACTGTATAGAGACCAGTAACCAAAAAATAGTGAGCAAAGGTAGTCCAAGAGGACCTGGTAATCATCCACACAGTGTGTATCAATACACCAAATTTATTGTAACTAGTTAAGCTCTTTCATCTGTTCTCTAGGTTTACACTGAATTGGTATGAATTTTTGATGATTGTGGTTGTAAGATTATGTATGCACTCATTAGATTTAATGAACAGAAGATGGCACAATTACTAAATGACATTCAAAGATTGGACAATTCCATTAAGAACAATTCATTATATGATATGTGAATATAATGAAATGTTTACTAATATTGGTGCACCATTAGAAAATATTAGGGAAAAAGCTTGGTAAACTGATTAAGAATATGATCAATACTCTAAGGGGTTAGCTTACCTAAAACCTAAACACTAACATGTAAATAATCTGGCTGGAACAGATTCTGACAATATTAATATTAATCACCATAATACAGAGTTTAATTGAGATGATGAAATTGATAATGGATGCAATTTTTTTTAGATGTGGACCAGTTTTCCCACTTCGGACATCAGAGAGGATCACCAGGAGAGAACAGGGTCAAATCCCCAGAGTGGGGAATGGACATTTCATTCCTCTCAGTTGACAGAGATACTACAGAGAAAGAACCTCATGGGAAGACAATGATGCTTGGTGAAACAAGTGTTATGTTTGGTGATTTTGCATATGCACTGTATGGAAGTGTTTCCAACAATGGTTCTGATGATGAGTTAAGTTTACTAGATGGTTCTGGTTCCATTATTAATGAATATAATGTATATAAGATATATAATTACAGTGATTTAGAGATTAACAAAAAACATTTTGACCTTTTCAGTAAAGACTTTCAGACAAACCCAATACTAGCTTAGGTATCAGGGAAACAATCAATCAATTTGTTCAAAGAATGAATTTTAAGTTGTGTTTTAGTAATCTTAATGGTAAGTGTGCAATTTCAGCGGTACTTAAGAAAAAGAGCACTTTTAATCCATCCATTCACCTAATGTTACAATTGTTTGAAATTTTTTGTAAACAAGATATTATGAGGCTATTACAACAAAGAAATGGATTAAATCATAATCTATCCAGTGATGAACTAGCAGTTTTGAATGAATTAATATAAAAACTATGAAAAACATGAAATTGGATAAAGGGGGTGGCATGGTACTTATGAATTCTGTTGATTATTCATTAAACATGTATGATATTCTTAATGATGCTCAGTATGGTACAGTTTCTAAAAATTAGGTGAATAGAGCATACTCCAAGATTGATTTATTTTTGCAGGGCCAAGAAATCATTGATTGCAATGTATATACATTTTTAAAAGTTGAATATCCAGTGACACCTACTATCTTTGGTATCCTTAAAATACACAAAGATGTGCTTAATCCACCATTATGGCCAATAGTAGCAGCTGGGTGTTCTAAAACTCACCCACTAGCTATTTCTGGGGATACCAAGTTTAAATAATGTCTTAGTCGATATACATATGTGCTTAGGGATTCATGGAATATTTTAGAGAATATTCAAAGATAATATTATCAGAATGATAATGTTTTGGTTACCGTTGATGTAATTGATTTATTTTCATATATTCCACATTCGACAGATGTAGACCTATTCAGAGAGGCATGCTATGCAGTGATTTTTTTAACAAATTAGGAAACACTCTTAATAGATGATTTGATTAAACTAGTTTTGAATAACAATTTAAAGTTTTTTCAAAGGTAAATACTACAAACAGTTAACTGGTGTAGCTATGGGTGCAGCTTTATGCCAACACTGTGTTAAGTCAGTGAGAACAAAATACTATTTTGGATCAGAGTTTGAACAATATATCACATTATATTTGCATTTATTGGATGATATACTCAATTTGGAAGGGGAATGCAACAAAATAAAAATAATTTATAGACTGTATGAATCTTAATATGGAATTCCTAACATTCATGCACTCCTATTCTTTGAAAGAGATTAAATATTTGGATGTACTTATTAATAAAGATTTTGACAACAAATAATTTCACTCTAGGGTTTATAGGAAACCAACTTATTCCAATAATTTTCTGCACTTTTCCAGTAGCCACCCCTTTCATCAGAAGAAGGGGCTTGTCAAAGGACACATGGTTCATAGTTCCAGGTTAGTTTCTGAGGATGATGAGTTCCTCTATGAGACTGAAGAATTAGTTAAAATATTCATGCATAGAAGATATCCTTGGAAAATACTCTAAGATGTTAAGACAGAAGTAACTGAGAAAAGGAAGAAATTGATCTTTGCACCTATACTGGGTAGCAATATTAAAAATACTAATAATGGTGGGGGAGTAGCCTAGATGGCCAACTGACAGCAGTGAATTTTGAGCGCTCCATAAACTAGCTTAATAATATAGGAACATTTTATTATTTTTCAAGTTTAAAATGTCAGAAATCTATAGGTAAACTACTAAACTACATAAATATCAATTCTGGTGGAGATATACAGACATTTTCCAGTCAAGTAACTTGGAGATATATTGAGTCACTGAATATGAACAACTCAAGGAATTCTCATCCAGATGCTGCTTTGAAAAAAGAACTGCAACTGATTACATTTACCTTACAGGAACCATCTTTGAAGATGGATGGGTTTAAAAATGATTTAGAAAACCTCAAATTAAATTCTCAAAAACAGACTGATACTCTTAAGGAACTATTACAGCAACACCATACAAAAATAACAGATATAGAGACTTCGCTAAATGTCATTGAAGGGAGACTCAAAGAGGACAAATTCCAAAAAGAATTTCTGCTTAAACAGAATACAGGGTTGCTTAACAAAATAGATGACTTAGAAAACAGGGAAAGGAGAAATAACATAAGGATATTTGGTCTGCCTGAAAACACTGAAGGAGAAGACATTATTTCATTCTTATCCTGGATTCCTGAATTTTTAGACTTGAAAAAGCGACTTTCATTTGGAATTGAAAGGCGCATAGAACACTGAGGAAACCTGCTTCTAACTCAACAAATACTCCACGTAGACCAATGTTATAAAATTTCTTTCATTTCTGGACAAGGAACTAATATTAAATCTACTTGGATAAAATCACCCTTAAAATACAATCAAAGTCTGATACGGTTTGACAATGATTATTCTTCCAGAATACTAAAACAAAGGAAAAAATTCTGGCCAATAATAAAACTGTTAAAAGAAAACAACATTGAAAGCACAGCTGGCCTTTCCAGCCAAGATAAAATACTTTTTGCCAATGAGATGAGAACCTTTAATGACTTAGAAGAAGCTACTGTATTCATCAAAAACAAGAACATAGTGTCTATCCCAGAAGAAATGGAATGGATGGCCCCTACTCTTAAAAGAATAAAAGAAACAAATCATTGGACTGATGCTAGAAAGAAGAAACAAAAACCTGATTCCAAGATAGCTGTCCCAAAAAATAATTCTTAACAACTACATCTCCCAAAGTATCAACTGATATGGTACATCACTTGTCATCTGTTTTTATTTTAAAAAAGAGGGTTTCTTAAACAACTGAGAAACAATAATGATCTATTCAGAATGTTCAAAGAGTCCAGTTATTCTTCACAAACAAAGGTAGGTCAAGCTGGGTTACTATAGCAATAACCCATGCCTGGGTGTGGGTAATGCTGGATTTACCCACGGTTGGCGTGGTTTGGTCCCGAGGGCGAAGCCCGAGGGACCAAACAAAGCCAACCGTGGGTAAATCCAGCATTACCCACACCCAGAAGTGGGTTATTGCTATTATACAATGACATTATTTAAGAAAAGAAATAATTACTTTTCTTAAATAATGGCATTGTATAATGCCTCTTTACTGCCCTTCCGCAGCTGTCTGGTATTCTGCGGCAGTTCTGATGTACTGCGCGCCTGCGCAGTACATCAGAGCTGTGGGCAAAAGCAACGGAGAACGCAAGATCTCCATTGCTTTTTTTTACTGTTTCGCTATGTTAAATGGGTTTAACATAGCGAGACAGCTTTAAAATAAGCAACGGATATCTCCGTTGCTTTTTTTAAACCTGTGTCGCTATGTTAAACTCTTTTAACATAGTGAGACAGTGTTTTATACTAACGGAAAAAGTCCGGGCGACCGAACCTTTTTCTGTTAGTATATTGAGGGATTTACAATGGGCACGCTGGTTGGGCTGGCCAATCAGCGTGCACGTTTTAGGGGAGGAATTGTATAATATTTACATTATATATAAACCAAACAAAGCAACATATAATATAAACATATAAGTTTCTATTCCCCTACTTGAACTTAATGAATACTTATCTTGTTCATTTTTCATTGTTTTACTTGTAATAATTTAAGTAATTAATTAACTAATTGAACAGGGTATCATTCATCAGAGTTCAGACTCAAATGTAACAAATTAAAGGAAAACTCCACACTAGGACTAAACAAATGTTTTTTTCAGTCTATCTTTGTTTCCAGACCTATTTTAACACCTCAAAATCACTCTAAGTGCTTTATTTGTATTTTTAGCATGTTTACCACAACATGGCTACCGATGGGGCTTGATATAACAATGTGATCTTCTTCTGCTTCAACTCTTTCTCTTTCCCATAAAGCATTTCAAGTCTTATTTCTATGACTCATGCCAGACATAAGGAAGTCACTGTGAATTCCCATGCCATAGACATATAATGAGAAATGTGTGACTCACTGTCAGTTTGTATTCCTTCTGCAACAGGGCTGCTTCTTTTCTTTTGCTTATCACCCTCATTTATGTTTTGCTCAGAGCTTCTTTTACACTATACTTTGATGTTATCTAGCTGCAGTCACAGAAGTAGCTACATTAGAGGTCTTTGTTCTAGGTGTCCTTTTGTAGTCCAACATGAATTGACAGTCCCCTCCCCCAACACTACTGCAAAGGTGTTAAAACTGTCACTGCAAGAGTCAGCTCAGAATTGAAAGGAAGGGACGTCCAGTCTAAATTTCTTCCCCTCTGCCTGCAGTAAGAGTTATGCACTTATTTAATCATTTTGCCAGCAGTAGAAAGAAGTATTTATATAAACACTTTCAGTTTAATTTTTGCAAGCAGGTTTCTGAAAATTCTTGATTATTTCAGTGTGTTTTATTACTAGTAACTTCTGTATACAAGCCGTTATTATGTTAACTTATTTTTGCATGTCCATTTCTTTTTGAGGTGCAGTTGTCTTGTGACATGCTGTTTTGGTAATTTCCTGACATTCTACTCATCTCCACATTTTTAAAGTTACAGCAAAACAGTAATATGCAAACCTGACTTCATGATACTGGCTCAGTAAAAGAATGTACTGAAATCTCACTGTATTCTACAGTCCATGTAGTGAAAACATTTTTTTTTTGGGGGGGGGGGGGCTGGGTGGTCCCTTACTGAATATTTTAGAGAATAAAGTATCACTTTCATTGCGCATACTCCACACTGCTTTGTATGGAATAGTCAGAGACTGAGATGTGCAGCTATTCAGGATGTGCAACATACTAGCTTTGGTAGGGAAAATGTTTTCTAAAGGAGAAAGGGATTAGCTTTTTTTCTGTTTTAAAATTTTTAGCAAAATGTAGAATCAGTGCATGACTGTTTTTGTTTTATTGAGTTGTTTGTAAGGTATGCAAAGTAATAGTGGGAGGACCCCACAGCAAATGAGAATATTAAATGTATGTGCACATACAGTAAAGGAAAAATTGACACAAGGAAGCACCTTGTGTTGAGGGCGGTACCCTCATGATTGAAAGGTAAGAGGTACAAGAGATATTTTATTCTGTCAATGTATGAATGTATGAGAGAAAGCAAAAGAGAAAAAAATAAGTTAACAGTTATAGATAAAGTTAAAACAAGTACATGAGCCCACTGCATGATTGGGACGTAGACTGCAAACTGTGAAAACAAATTCATGAGCCCATACCATGATTGGGACGTACCCTATACAACAAGTTTATGTGCCCACAGCATTATTGGGACGTACCAAATCAAATACAGCAAGTGCTCTTACACTGGCAAGCTTTAAGACTTTGAGTCTTTATTAAGTGCTCCAAATGATTGTACAGAGTTTCAGGAAAAATGTAGAAAGGTTACTGAGGATAAGCAGTTAACTTTACAAATCAGGCAGCTAGAAAACCCAAGCAGTTGAGGCAGAAGCAGAGGGAGGGGTATAGAAATTCCTAGGGCATTTAGCAAAAGTGCTAGCCGAGGGGAACAAGGTGCAGTCTGGTTGCCATCCACGAGCTGGCAGTGACCCTCTGGCTTCATCTAACACATCTTGCTTCAGTTGTGGACCAACCACGAGCTGGCAGTGACACTCCAGCTTCATCTAACACATCTTGCTTCAGTTGTGGACCAACCACGAGCTGGCAGCGACCCTCTGGCTTCATCTAACACATCTTGCTTCAGTTGTGGACCAACCATGAGCTGTAAGTGACCCTTGTGCTTCATCTAACACATCTTGCTTCAGTTGTGGACCAGCCACGAGCTGGCAGTGACCCTCCGGCTTCATCTAACACATCTTGCTTCAGTTGTGGACCAACCACGAGCTGGCACTGACTCTCTGGCTTTATCTAACACATCTTGCTTCAGTTGTGGACCAACCACAAGCTGGCAGTGACCCTCTGGCTTCATCTAACACATCTTGCTTCAGTTGTGGAGAAGCAGCACATTGGAGAGGGGAATCCCCACACAGGCAAATGCAGAGAGTCTAAGATACTTGGACTGAATGGCAATCAAATTAAAATAATGCAGTTTTTACAAGACCACCACCTCAGATTGGAGGGAGTCAAGAAGCTCCATACTGACTAGGTCAAGCAAATAAAGCTAAAGCAAATTTTAACCCTCTACTACCAATAGGTCAAAATGGACCCTATGTTAAGATCAAAATAAATTAAAACAAAAGCACCTTTTCTGGTGGACACCAGAGCCACTAGGCCAGTGTTAAAAATTCCTTCAGATAGTCAGATATAAGTATCAGAGCATAAAGTAAAGGCAGTTGGAGTCACAAATACTACGGTTATGTATCCTGTTTTGGAACCCATCCCCATTTCTTTTGATCTGATCGAAGAAAAGCATTCTTTTCTTTTGAGTGCAACTGCACCAGTAAGTCTGCTAGGAAGAGATTTGTTATGCAAGCTGGGTTCTACTATTTACTGTTCCCCAGAAGTGCTGTTTGAAAATTATCTGATAGAATTAGATGGGGAAGTTTTGGCAGTTTTAGCAGAATGTGAGGAACACCCTGTTGGAAACATACACAGATGGAGAGTTACTATAGCAGGTACCTGCCAACTTGTAGGCAAAGCATGCAAATTAAGTAGGTATACTGAAATCAGCAGAACCAGTAAAAATAAAATTACACCCATCAAAACCTCTTCCTAGAGTGCCATAATAGCCACTAAAGCCCAAAAGCAGAGCAGGGAATCAAACCTGTAATTCAGTCTCTGATACAGCAAGGAATAATAATATCAGCTAAAAGCCATTATAACACTCCTATTTTTTTCCAGTTAAAAATGCAGGAAAGGATACTTATAAATATGTACAAGACTTAACACCTGCAAATAAATGAGTATTGCCTACTTTTCTGTTGATCCGAATACACCACCAGTACTGCGTTGCATACCACCTGCAGCTAGTTAGTATTCTGGCATACATTTATGTTCTGCATTCTTTTCTATACCTGTTCAACTTGACAGTCACTTTCTGTTTGCTTTTTATTATCAGGGACGGCAATATACCTCTACATGGTAGCCACTAGGATATATTGAATATCCTTCATTATTTTCTCAAACTCAGAAAAAAAGATTTGGAGAATGTGACATTTCCTGGTGGGATTGTGTTAGTACAGTACATAGATGGTTTACTAATAGCATCAAATTTCTTTCAGTAATGTCATAGGTTCATAGGTTTATACTAGGCTATCTGCCCTAAGGCATTTATAAGCCTAGCCCAGAGTTTTTGTGGCTTACGCCACCCCTTATGTTAAAAAATACTGTGCCCATTAGTTTGTTGTGCCTCTGTCCAGCAGTGACACAGAGATGATTCCCGGGGTAAACCTATGATCTCCCATCCACCGGTCAAGATTTCTCTTGAACAGAGCCAGCGAGGTGCTCTGCCTCACTTGGACCGGGATTTTATTCCACAACATAGGGAGTCTCTGGGTGACAAATCTATCCCTCCAGCATGTCCTATTTATATCCGTGCTAAGGTTTAAGTCACTTGCTCTAGTGGATCTGGTAGATTTGGATTTTTTGAGGTGGAGCATGTCCATTAATTCCAGGTTGGACATGGCCTTGTATGTCAGGCAAAGGTCACCTCTGAGCAGACTGTATGCGACTGAATAGAGCTGGAGTTTCTTCAGTCTGGCAGCATATGACAGATTTTGGAGTCCCTTTATCCTTTTGGTGAGGAACTTTTGGGGTCTCTCCAATTGCTGCAGGTGTCGGGTGAGATACATCCCGAATGGGGCATTGTACTCGATCATTGGTCTGATAAGTGAAGAGTACAGGGGAACAATGACCTCACTTGATCTGGATGTGAATCCCTTCATGATCAGGTGGGCAATGTAGAAGGTTTTTCTAACCACTTTAGCAATGTGAGTGTCAAAAGAAAGGCCACTGTCAACCTGGGTCCCCAGGTCCCTGATAACCTCTTCTGTGCTTAGTGGATTGCCACCTATATGGTAGCTTGGGGTTACCTTGTTTTTCCCAAAGGGTATGACTATACATTTTTTGGCATTTAACTTCGGGCCATTGCTCTGGCACCAGCTATCAGTTTCCGTGAGACCCCTCTGAAGGATATCTGTGTCTGATGTACTTTCCACTATGGCTCCCAGTTTGCAGTCATCTGCAAACTTTATCAGCCATAGTCCTCCTATGTTAGCCTGTACTTCTGAGAAGTAGATGCCGAACAACAGGGGGCCAAGGACTGAGCCCTGTGGGACACCAGTTGTGACTGGCTTGGAGTCTGACATGGCACCAGCTGCTCTAACCCTGTGGGTTCTGTCCTTTAGCCAGTTTGCAACTCATCTTGTGACATATGGGTTTACATTTAAGCTGGTAAGTTTCTCTATAATACCCGAGTGGGGTATTGTGTTGAAAGCTTTTGCAAGGTCAAGGTAGGCTGTATGGACTGCCTTTCCCTCATCAATGGTCTTGGTGACTGTTTTGAAGAAGTCAACCAAGTTCAAAAGGCATGATCTGCCCTTGACAAAGCCAAACTGGGTCGGGTCCAATGTCTGCAAGTCCCCTATGTCTTTGTTTATGAGTTCCATTATGATCCTCTCCATAGCTTTGCAGACCAGGTTTGTTAAGCTTATGGGGCGGTAATTACCAGGGTCCGTAGAGGCACCGCCTTTGTGAAGTGGGACCACAGTTGCCGTACGCCACTCCTTGGGCACGTATCCTGTGGTAAGGCTAAGATTAAACAGCTGCCTTATGTGTGGGTTTAGTTCCTCATTGAGTTCGTGTAGCACACAGCCAAGGACACCATCCGGTCCCATTGATGCTGTGTTTTTAGGTTTAGAGAGAGCAGCTTTCACCTGTGCATTGGAGATGTCTGGGAGGCTGCACTCCGCTGGGATAGTTATCTCTCCTTTTGGGGGGGAGAGGGGGGTGAAGGTTGCACTGAACCTGTCTGCCAGTATGTTGGCAATGTCTGTGGGTTCAGTGATTTTTGTATCATTTTGGACTAATTCTGAGCATATCTGGGAGTTTCCTCCCAGGTTTCTAACATAGCTGAAGAAGGCCTTATGATTGTCTTTTGAATCTATGGCAATTTTTCTCTCAAAGTTGGCCTTGGATGATTTTATGAGTGCTCGTATTTTTTTACTAATAATGATCAAAGGTGTCTTCTCTTTTATGGATTTTGCTCTATCATGTAACAGCTTCTCCTCTTATTGTAACGTTTGTTTATGGCTGAGGTCCACCAGACTGGACGTTTGCCCTTGGTGGAAAGAGTCTTGGTTTTATTAGGGATTGCCTGATCCATGCAGTCCTGGAGGTGTTCGTAGAAGGCATTTGTAAGGGCTTCCGCAGCTTGGGTTGTGGTTTCCACTGGCTCGGGGGCCTTGAAGGATACCACACCAGTCTTGAGTAGTGTGAAGTTTGCTTTAGAGAAGTTCTTCACTGTGGTCTTTTTTGTTTGGGGTGGGGGCGGGATGTGGATATCCAGTGAGATTAGTTTATGATTTGATCTCACCAATGAGGGATATACTTCCGGTGTGGAGCATTTTGTCCCCATGTTTGTGATGATGAGATCTAGTATATTTTCTCCTCTTGTGGGAACGGTGACTAGTTGTTCCATGGCATTTGAATTTATGAACTCCAGGAACCTTTGGGCTAGAAAGTTTGGGCTTGAGTAATGTTCCCAGTCTATATTCGGGTAGTTGAAGTCACCCAATATAATGGTGTTTGGAGATACATTTATACCCTCCAGTGTCTTCAGGAAGGCTGTGTGGTGTTCCTGAGTTTGAGAGGGTGGCCTGTAGCATGCTACAAATTGTAGAGCAGTCTTGCCTATGGTTAATTGCACCTGGATGGTTTCCGATGCTTCGTGCATTGCCACCAACCTGGAGGTGTGGGTATCCTTGATGAATATGGATACACCCCCTGCTTTTGTGGTGTGGTCCGGGTTTTGGGGCGGAGCATGATATGAGGTAAAACCTGATAGTGCGGGGTGCTCTCAGGAGCCTTGAACCAGGTTTCAGTCACAGCACAGACATCGATGTTCTCCATACTGAGAAGGGCCTCGAGTGCGTGCATTTTGAGATTTAGACTTCTGGCATTGAGCAGCATTACCCTTAGTTTCTTCCCATTTTTGTTTTCTAGGGTGGTAGGTTTAGAATTTGAGCCTTGCCTAAAAAAGGCACTATGGGGGTGGCAAGAGCCTTAGCCAATATCCGGAATCCCAGGGTGACAGGTGCAAGCCGTCCCTTGTGAAGCAGTGTGGCTTGTCAAGCATGTCATCCCAGGCAGACAGACACTGGATCCCCTTTGAATGACACCAGAAATTAAGCCAATTGTTAAAGCTGATCATCTTGTCTCTATGTTGTGGCATCATTCTTGGTGAAGGAAGGATGCTGCTCAGGGTCAGGGTCATACCTGCCTGGGCTACATAATCAGAGAGCTCCTCTATGTCTCTTTTCATGTAGTCCAGGGAGGTTCTTCTCAGGTCGTTCACACCAGCATGGACAATGACTGTGTCATATTTGTACTTGCTGTGGAGTGACCAGAGTGCTTGTGTTATGTGGCGGATTCTAGCGCCCGATAGGCAGCTTACTGTGACCCTCTCCTTGTTCAGCCTGGTGAGTGGGACGTCAGTGTGTCTGACTATGGAGTCACCTATGACAAGTATGTTTGGTGTTGTATTTGGCCTTAAGGGCTGTGACTGCTTTGCACACTGATTTTGTGTTTTATGTGTTGCCTGTGGTGTGTCATGAGGTGGCGGTTGCTTGGGTGTCTGCTTTGGAGGCCTCTGCTGTTTAGGTAAATTTTTGCTCAGAGCCTCCGAGTATGTCTTTGTGTGTTTATGTGTTTGATTCATTGTTGTGATAGCTTTATGTGAGACTGGTTTTGTGGTGTGTGTAGTTGCCTTCTCCTCCTGTCTGGTCTTGCCAGTCCTGAGTTGAGAGAGCCCAGCCTCCAGTTTGGCTAAATAGCTGCATCTCTCACAAGTATTTGTGTTATGTGGGAGGAGGAGAGGGTTGTCTGTGTACATGAGGCAATTGTAACATTGCCTCAATATTCCCAGATTCACCAACTGGACAGGATAGGATGCCAGCATCTGGCCCTTCGACATGCTAGAGAAATTAAGAAGTTTGGGGTGTAACTGAATGAGAGAGGACTTAGTAAGGAAGTGGGTACTCCTGGGGGGGGGGGTTCACTAGTGAGGGACTTTGTATAATACAGAAGTGCTAAGCCTGAAAAGAAGATGCTTTTAAGACAAGTGCTGAGCTTTTTTTTTTTTTTTTTGGAGGAAAAAAAAAAAAAAAAAAAGCTTTTTAGGAACAAGTGCTGCGTTTTTTAGTTAAGGGATATACTGTTTAGATTACTAGTAGAGCAGTTCTAAGGGAAAAAATGAAGAACAGACTTTATGGAGCCAGAAAAAGTTTAACCTTGTTAAACCGGAGCTGCCCGATGCTGCTCTAGTGGCAACTCCGCGCTAAATCACGCTAAAGCGTGCTTGATAGCAGGGGCTGGAAAGAGCCAGGAATTGACCCAATACGGCCAATAAAACTACAGTTTCAAGTCAGTAACCACTCCCACGGGGGGCAGGGGAGCTGCTCAACGTTTTTCACTGCCACTGATCAACAGAGAGACTTTCCTTTAGCCCAAGCAAAAATGGCCTCACAGAAACTTACAAACAGTTCAGGAACAGCAAGCCTGTAACTGAACTTTTTTAAATCTCAGGAAAGTGGGAAAAAAGCAAGATTTTTTTTGTTTTTGTTTTTTCAGAGATAGCAGAGGTTTACAAGTAATATCAAGTTATAACAGTGCAGTAAATGACCCCACACAAGAGTGCTAGGTCAAAGACAGAAAATATGCAAGTTTTGAGAAAAAACGATTTTAAAATTAAGTGCAAACAGGAAATTCAGTAAACAGCTTTTGGTTGTGCTCTAAATACAGCTACTAATGCAGAAATCAAGTTTAACAAGCCAGAAAATGCTCAAACTAGGCAACTATGCAGAAAAACTTAGCAAATAAACAGAGAAAAAATACTTAAAATCTCTAAAGTGGCTCCCTTCTTCTCTCAGCGTTTTCTCCTCTTGGTGGGTGCTTCACCAATAGCCAACAAGCCTGAAAAGACACCAAACCCACGAGGCAACTAGGTTTTAAGAGAGGAAGATGAAGGAGTTTTGGAAATGACCCCTACTGGTCAATAAAACTACAGTTTCAAGTCAGTAACCACTCCCACGGGGGCAGGGAGCTGCTCAATGTTTTTCACTGCCACTGATCAACAGAGAGACTTTCCTTTAGCCCAAGCAAAAATGGCCTCACAGAAACTTACAAACAGTTCAGGAACAGCAAGCCTGTAACTGAACTTTTTTAAATCTCAGAAAAGTGGGAAAAAAGCAAGATTTTTTTTTTTGTTTTTGTTTTTTCAGAGATAGCAGAGGTTCACAAGTAATATCAAGTTATAACAGTGCAGTAAATGACCCCACACAAGAGTGCTAGGTCAAAGACAGAAAATATGCAAGTTTTGTGAAAAAACGATTTTAAAATTAAGTGCAAACAGTTGTGCTCTAAATACAGCTACTAATGCAGAAATCAAGTTTAACAAGCCAGAAAATGCTCAAACTAGGCAACTATGCAGAAAAAATTAGCAAATAAACAGAGAAAAAATACTTAAAATCTCAAAAGTGGCTCCCTTCTTCTCTCAGCGTTTTCTCCTCTTGGTAGGTGCTTCACCAACAGCCAACAAGCCTGAAAAGACGGCAAACCCACAAGGCAACTAGGTTTTAAGAGAGGAAGATGAAGGAGTTTTGGAAATGACCTCTACTGGTCAATACAACTACAGTTTCAAGTCAGTAACCACTCCCACGGGGGGCAGGGGAGCTGCTCAATGTTTTTCACTGCCACTGATCAACAGAGAGACTTTCCTTTAGCCCAAGCAAAAATGGCCTCACAGAAACTTACAAACAGTTCAGGAACAGCAAGCCTGTAACTGAACTTTTTTAAATCTCAGAAAAGTGGCAAAAACCAAGATTTTTTTTTTTTGTTTTTGTTTTTTCAGAGATAGCAGAGGTTCACAAGTAATATCAAGTTATAACAGTGCAGTAAATGACCCCACACAAGAGTGCTAGGTCAAAGACAGAAAATATGCAAGTTTTGAGAAAAAACAATTTTAAAATTAAGTGCAAACAGGAAATTCAGTAAACAGCTTTTGGTTGTGCTCTAAATGTCCTGTCAGCAGGATACTGTCCATTATCAGAGTATCCTTTCAGAAAAGGGACACAAAGTGCCTAGAGAAAAACTACAGTTGTGATCACCTCAGGTACATTATCTTGGTCATTTAATATCACAGAGTAGCAGGCCAGTGTTACCATCTCGTATTTATACATCTAAGGCCCCACATCCGACTACTCAGCGACAGATTAGGTCTTTCCCATGTATGACAGGATACTGCAGACAGTGAATTCCTAACTACGCAGAAATTTCAAAACCTTTGATGTATGCTGCTTTAAAAGATTTGTCACAGACTCTCCTTTGCAATAGTGAAGAGGAAAATTAATTTCATAATTTTAAACAAGCTTTAGCTACTGCTCCATCTTTAGGGTTACCAGACTATGATAAAACTTTTATTTTATTCTGTCATGAAAGAAATGGATTTGCTCAATGAGTACTAGCACAAAAACATGGGGACAGCTATCGTCCATTAGCTTATTACTGCATGGAACTTGCTTCTGTTGCAAAAGGTTTTCCACCCAGTTTAAGGGCAGTTGCTGCTGCTGCCGCCATTCTAGTTAATCTTGCACGATCGCTGTTGTTTGGGCATGATCTCACAGTAGCTGTCCCTCATTCTGTATCATCACTTTTGCTTAAAATGAAAACTCAACCACTATTGACTGCACATCTTAATCGATTTGAACTTACACTTCTTTCTGATCTATCTATTTCTATGATCCACTGTCCTGTTCTAAATCCTGAATCTCTGTTGCCTACTGCTGATGACAGCGAAGCACATGATTTGTCTGTGTAACTATTTGCTTTCTCCTAGGAATAACTTCAAGGATACTCCTATACCCAATGCTGATTTGAACTTGTTCATGGATGGCTCATGTGGAAGAAGTCAGAGAGACCAATTCACTAAGGGAATAGCCATCTGCACTGAATAGACAATATTGTTGCAACAAAGATTAGAAGGTGTTCACTCTGCTAAAATAGCTGTGTTACTAGCTTTGCAAAACGTCTATGAGTTAGCCAAAGACAAGGTGGCCAATATTTGTACAGACAGCAATTATGCTTTTGGGATGGTACATGATTTGGGGCAACTTTGGAAAGAGAGAGGGTTTTTGACCTCTTCAGGAAAACAAATTAAAAATTTAGGATACATAAAATCATTGTTAAATGCACTTCTGCAATCTAAGAGGCTGTCTATAATCAAATGTTGTCCACATCAAAAAGGTCAGTATGCTGTAAAAAAGGGTAGCAATTTAGCACACCAAGGTGCTAAACAAGCAGTTGATTGTTTCAAAAATCTGTTTATGTTAACGATAACAAACTGCAACAGTAATGATGTGTTTGATTTTGAAAAGTTGCCATGCTTTCCAGCTGAAGCATCACAGGGAGAAGTTCAAAGGTGGCTCAACGATGGATGTAGAAATTCCTCTGATGCCATATGGCCACATCCGGCATCCTCCGATCTATTACTAATGGATTTACTGCACATCAGTAATTCAAATGTCATCAGAAATAATTTGCCTAGGCATTTAAACCTCTTTTGAACCAGTAATAGAACAGTTTAGAGGGACAGGTATATTTTGCAGATGATACCACTGCTGTGGAACAGTCTCCCCATCCACATAAAGCAAAGTTTATCCCTGTCCATTTTCAACTGCAACCAAGGTATATGGATGGGAAACAGAAAATTTACCCCGGAACGTCCCCATGCACTACCAATGGGCATGTACAGCTCATAAATGATTTATTGTATGCATGGGTCCACTCAAATTATCTATGGTATGATCCCATTTATTCTCTTTAGAGGTAATATTTAATTATTAACCTTGGGACAGGTAAGGCCAATCAATAACGTATTGGGATAGGTTATTTCAAACACAAAAGCAGAAATTAGCAAGATAAAATGGCCAGCAAGAGCAACTATCCTAGTACTTAACTTACCTATGAACCTATAATCTTACATTTCACATACACATACAAATAATGCATAAAAAATCACCAAAAACTTGGAATCTCTTGGTGAGCCAAAACCTTTTTTTTTTTTAAAAAAAACACACTTTATTCAGCTGCTTATGTTTTTCTAATTTGTGTTTCTTCTTACTACTCTGTTACTTCATCTTGCTTTGATTCTTCATGCTGCTTGCTGCTTGTTCTCTAAAGTGTTCAACTGCATCTTTTCTGTTGCATTTATTACTGCTTCTTTATAACCTGTATAAATTATTCTTAAGTGTTATTCTAAGCACTTAGTTTTGGTTTAAGCACTTGGGCTGTAGGCCCACCCCTTAGCTCTCCCTGGCCTCTCCCTTAGATTCTGACAGTTCCTACAGTTTCACCTGCCAGTCTGGTTGATATATAGCATCCTAAGACAGTGTAGCAACTGCCTCAAGTATACGGACAACCATCTACTACTACCACCTAGGAACACAATTTGTGAGAGATGCAATTACATTAGGAATGTACAGTCCAAGCTATCTCCACCTCAAGGCAGTATATCTGGCACTAAAAAGGTTGTCAACACAATCACTACACCTCAAACACCACCCACATCTACACAACACACACCTACATATGCGGAGGTCCTCTGCATAAACTTACCCAAACAAATGAGACCTCAGAGGCAAAAACACATGCAATCTCCACGGCCCTCCACACCACACATAGTCCACACACCTATGCCTCACAACCACTAAGGGATTACCACAAACCCAACATATTAGTGATAGGAGACTCTACTGTTAGACACACACATGTGCCTATCACCAAGCTGGATAAGAAGAAAGTCACAGTTAGTTGCCAGTCATGGTTATTCTCCTACTAATGTGAATTAGGGTAATACTTAAAAGTTATACCTGATTTTGGACTTGTAAAGACTCCAGTGTGGTGCTAGTTATGCACAAAACATGGCACAACTATACACTGAATGCATCATTCATACTTACTTCTTCCTACAACATATACTCCAAATTCAATAGCTGACAAACAATGAAAGATAATTTAAATAATGTCATACATAAAAACATGCACTAACCTGTAACATCATTCAGTAGGCTTGTAACCATGTACCAAAATGTCTCACTGGAGCCATGTTGTTGTGTGCAGTGGACTGTTGTTTCAATTGAGCCAGCAGGGAAACCTACCCAGTATCTGAGCAATAAAGCGTGGCCACAGTCAATGTCACATACATCATAGGAGGTGAAGTGACAACTCTGGTTTCACAACCCCTCAACAAAACTAAACATACTGTCACTATCCACAAAAGGAAAACACTATAAATATTGTATAAAAATAACTAACTAATAAACCACACAAAAAGTGAAATTCTTAAAAAGTAGTAATTTAATAAAAAAAAGGCAGCACTAACCTCTTCTCCAATCTTCCCTTATGACTATGAGTTCCACAACTGAGCAGAATTCTGTTGACAGCGACACACACGTTTTATAAAACAGCATAGCCACCCCAAACAATTAAGCCAAGCCTTGTCTCTCCACATGATGCACCTAGACAATATTTGAAACTATATATAACCACAGAAAAACCGAAGGAAACTTGTACTTCACCACAAAAGTGAATCCAATCCAGTAGAAAAACAAGGATTTATTCTTAAAATGCACACAAGTAGCTTAAAATTCGTGATATATATCCACGTATGGTACAAAAGCAGATAAATTCTCTAGCGCCTCGGCACACTTGCCTTTAACAGAGTAAAAACTTTTCATATGCATTTTCATCACCTTTATACTAACATGAAACACACCCTCTTAATACATTAATTAACAAATAAAGGAACAACACTACAATACTCACATTAATACATACTATTCATATACGCACTTATAACAAACTTTTCCAAGAACAATCATAGTTTAACCCTCTAGGATTTAATGTATTAAATTTTAAAATTAAACATAACTCTTTCTTTCTTAATATATGTTTAATTTGTTGCTCACTTAAATATATATTTCATTTTACACTATCTAAAACCGTCACAACTAATCCCTCTGGATTACCATTATGAAATTTATTAAAGTACAATGCTATGGGGCTAGTTTGTTTATCATTTTTTATGTCTCTAACATGTTCTTTTATTCTACATGCAAGAGAACTCTTAGTTTCTCCCACATAAAATTTATTGCATGTACATCTCATACCATATACAACTGTCTCCGTATTGCAATTAAAAATGACATTTGTAACAAAAGAAACCCCATTAATAATATTAAATTCCTTAACTACAAACTTGCAAATGTTACATTTACCACAAGCTGTAGTACCCAACTGTTCTACTTGCTTTCCCATTTTAATATTAGGCATATTAAACTGACTGTGAACAATAAAATCTTTAATACTTCTACCTTTTCTGTATGAAAAAAACATTATTTTATTACTTAAAAAAATCCACCTCACTTTTGACCAAATTCCAACTACATTTAACTTGTTCCATAATCTTATCAGATAATACAGAAAAAGTTGAAACAAAATAAATACAGTCACTAATCTTCCTATTCGTCCTAATATGTTTAATAATACCTTGTTTCTCATTTTTCCTTACCTTTTTCAGACTCTCATTTACATCCCTTTCATTATACCCTCTTAATATAAATTTATTAAAACTTTGAATAAATTAATTCTCCATAATTACCGGATCACTACATAATCTCTTAATCCTATTAAATTCTGTATATGGTATAGCTTTTATTGTATGTGATGGATGAAAACTTTTTTCCATGTAAAGTAGATCCAGCACCATGAAATTTCCTATATATACTATAATCTATATTTTTACCCACACTTCCTTTCAATAAAACATCTAAATACTTCACTTCATTACCTATTTGTAAACCATCAAATTTAATGCCCATGTTATTCTCTTGTATTTGATCTAAAAACAAGGAAACTTGTTCCTGTCCTCCTTTACAAATAAATAAAAGATCGTCAATAAAGCGAAAATATTTACACACATACTTCTGAAAAAATTGATTAACATATATGCACTTATTTTCAAAATATCCCATAAAAACATTAGCATAACTAGGGGCAAAAGCTGCCCCCATTGCTGTGCCCTGTTTTTGTCTATATACAGTACCATTAAATTCAAACATATTGTTCTTTAAACACATACTTATCAATTCCACTATAAATTCCACAACCGGGCTCTGTCCCATATAATATTTTATAGCACATACACCATCTTTATGTTTAATATTGGTGTATAAGCTAACTACATCAATAACAAAAAAATACATATTATTCTCCCATTTTATGTTTTTGATTTTATCCAAAAAATCAAAAACATCCTTAATTTAAGATGGTAATTTATATACTGTCAGTAACAAATATTCATGCAGAAAACAAGAAATATTTTGCAATAAACTACTACTTGCTGACACTATGGGTCATCCCGGAGGGTCATCGACACTTTTGTGTATCTTAGGTATACAATAAAAGCACGGCATTCTTGGATTTTTAACATTAAATTTTTCTTTAACATCCTTATATGTAAAATAATGTAATCTATATCCTTTATCTACAATATCCTTATACTCCTTTTGTGCCTTCTCGTATTGAATAATATCAATTTTTTCATATACCATTTCATCATTAAGATGTGTGTAACACATTTTTAAATATTGTGAATAATGTAAAACAACCAATTTACCGCCTTTATCGGATGGTTTGAATACTAAATCAAACTTTTGACATAAATTCATTAAACATTTCCATTCATCCTTTGTAAGATTATATTGTATATCCTTCTTCCTCACAGTAAACTTTTGAAATTCTGTATCGATACTATGAGTAAGTGACTTATGAAAATACTTAATACTTTCATTGCGTTGTGGAGGCATAAAATCACTTTTAACTTTCACAGCACTTGTATCTAATTCACAATATGCATTAATACATTCTTCAGAACAACATGAATAAAAACTATCATTCATGTTATCATCTGAAGTAACATCTTCTTCATTTTCACTTGTATTATTAATAATATCTTCCATCACACTACATTTAAAAAAATCCAGTAGATGTAATTTACGGGAAAAACAAAAAACATCAGTTTTTAACACATGTAACCTAGGCAAAACTGTAGGTATAAATTTAAGCCCTCTGTTGAGTATATCCAGTTCACAGTCAGATAACTCACAACCAGATAAATTAATAACATACTTACAATCATGTGAAGTTTATGGTCAATATCAGAACTAGTCCCATTTACCCTTTTTAAATGTCCGTTGGTTGGCGTACCCATCTCTATATTGTCCCTGTCCATTCCAACACCTTTTACGCGTCACATTTGCTTCGCGAAAAACACTCAATCCTTTACTATTTCCTGGTTTAGGAAGCACAGGGAAATCATCATTATCTGTTTCTCCCTCTGTATGTGATAACCCACTTTCTCCCGAAGTATAACCCTGTCCTTCTTTGCCGCCATCATTTCTCTTCCGTTCAAATTGTACTCACTGACATTTGGCCTTTGGATTGGTTATTAAAAACGCCCTCTTATTCTCATAGTCCCGCAAGTCTCTGTATAATTTGTTCTTTTTGCGTTCAATAAGTTCTTGTTCAAACACAATTAACTGTTCATTAGTTTTAATGAGAGACTGTTGTAATTCATCATGAGTAACTTTATTTGCGATATCTTTGCATACATTTTTGATTTCTTCCCTCAGCTTTTGTTTTTTTAACATATCCCTCTCCACCAATATTCGCACCCATTCCATGCTACATCTATGGGCAGCTGAAACCCATCTATCATGGAACTGTTTGTCTTCCATTAAAGAAAGAGCAAAAGGAGTAGAGGGATTTTTGACAGTTCTTAACCCCCGAGGGGTTATATCCAACTCTTCATATCTCTGTAAGCTCTGCAAATTGAGAAAGACAGACGTTTCCTTGAACAGCAGTCTTTCAATTTGTATATACAAATCCCTTATTTCTGGCGCAACTGCAAGTTCTGTTTTTTACCCACTTTGGAGAAGGGGTTCTGTTCCCATAATTTTCTATCTTGCTGCCATTTATTATATAATGACGAAGGTCCCTCAAAAATAGGTGCTTCTTCTCTACCTTGTACGCCGACTGCGTTAGATGAGCCATTCGCTCCATTTGAAGTCATTAAAAAACTGTCCATAGATTTTTGCGAACTGTCCATAGTTGTCTCTCTAAATATCCTGGGCAATACTGAAAAGGAATCACTGGCCATAAATATATATAACCACAGAATAAACGAAGGAAACTTGTACCTTGCATGTAGAATAAAAGAACATGTTAGAGACATAAAAAATTATAAACAAACTAGCCCCATAGCATTGCACTTTAATAAATTTCATAATGGTAATCCAGAGGGATTAGTTGTGATGGTTTTAGATAGTGTAAAAGGAAATATATATTTAAGTGAGCAACAAATTAAACATATATTAAGAAAGAAAGAGTTATGTTTAATTTTAAAATGTAATACATTAAATCCTAGAGGGTTAAACTATGATTGTTCTTGGAAAAGTTTGTATAAGTGCGTATATGAATAGTATGTATTAATGTGAGTATTGTAGTGTTGTTCCTTTATTTGTTAATTAATGTATTAAGAGGGTGTGTTTCATGTTAGTATAAAGGTGATGAAAATGCATATGAAAAGTTTTTACTCTGTTAAAGGCAAGTGTGCCGAGGCGCTAGAGAATTTATCTGCTTTTGTACCATACGTGGATATATATCACGAATTTTAAGCTACTTGTGTGCATTTTAAGAATAAATCCTTGTTTTTCTACTGGATTGGATTCACTTTTGTGGTGAAGTACAAATATTTGACACTAGTTAACACATTCACATAAATGCATACAGTGAAATGCATAAGACATCTTAAACAGCTCATCATTTAAACCTCTCATTCAATGAAATGAAAGTCAATACCAAGCCAGAAACCAATGCACTTAGCACCTCATCAAGTTGGATAAGACAATTTTCACCTTTGCTGGCACCCATTGTTTAATCCAGTATGTCCAAGATCACAAACACTTAACAGAAATACAAGGATGACTGTAGCAATTTTAGAACAATTAACATGCAAACCAATTGACTCGGGCTTCTCATCACAAACTGAGAACTGTGTCGCTATTTTTATATATTTAATCAATGTTTTAATGAATGTAACAACATTTAAGAAACTTAATTTTCAGTGGAGATTGGTATCCTCAGCAAATGATAATAAAGCTATGTATACAGTTGTAAGAGCCATATTCATAGGCTTGTAACACAACAGATGTGAAAAATAATTTCAGTGAAAATCAGGGGTACCACAAATATCAGCTGCCCAAGAGGAGAGTTGAGAAACAGAGGTTGGGATGAGAAGAAACACATGCATTTTAATTATGTGCTCCCCCAGCAAGCTGGGCAGCCAAGTGCTCTGGATTGTGTGGAACTCTCCGGATTTGTGTTTGATTAAACCCACTGTTCCACTGTTCCGAATTTTGCAGCTGCTGCTCCGCTTAAGCGCTTTTGTCCATATAATTTATAAAACTACAGGTAAAACAAGTTTACTGGTTAATCGCTTTTGTCTGTGTAATTATACAGACAAAAGTGCTTAACCAGTAAACTTGTTTTGGTACTTCATCCAGCAGAATTGCGGCAGGTGTAATAGAGAGCTGTGTAATTGAAAGGCTCGTTTATTTGCAGCTCTAAGTTGAGGGGAGAGGGGAAAAAAGCCCTCTTGGAGGGGGATGAAGGTTTTTGAATTCAGACTGATAAAAAAGGGGTTCTGCTTTTTAAATAATTGCAGCAAACCAATTGGTACAAATATTACTGCTTGCTGCATTCTAAGTACCGGTCATAGAGCACTGAAGGAGTAAGTGCTTCAGCCATGATTAAACTGCAATACCGGTGTTTAGTTTATATAATGACTGAATGCTGGTACTGCACTACAGTCGGATCATTTACTGCCCCCTTTGCCTCATTGTAGCTATGGTCTGGGCATGAGTAAGAGGTTTGGCAATACAAGATTGTGCTATTTTTATGAAGTTAAAGTACAGCTTGTTAAATGTTGCCCCTGATGTTGTGGTTGGCTTTAAAGGCTGAAATTGTTTCTTTGACAATAAGCTCTTTAAAACAGAATGCAGGGCACTACTCAGCCATAGGATAGAGTTATGAATGAGGGTGTTGTCATTAAATCTTTGTGGAGAGAGATATGGGATGAAATTAAGTTTGTCAGAGTAGTAATTTTTTTCTAATAGAAAGTTTCTGCAGGAAGATGTAACTGTAGCTTTTTTTTTTTTCGGCCCCAGTGGTTTGGTTAAAGGTCATGTGCTTTTGTGTCTGTGATCTGTCCAGTTAGCAGTTTTACAGTGTTCCAGAAATATTTAGGAGACTGCCTATTTTCTTTTATGTAGATGAGCTTAGCAGAATTAATTGCAGTTCTGTTTTTTTTCCTGAGACCGAGAAATATTAGGTGCAAGGTTTCATTGCATTTTTTTCCATTGTCTCCATGACCTGTCTTTGTTCCATAAATGTTAGTCTCATTTGTGGATCGCTCTTCTGAGTCTGTCTGCTATCACGTTGGATTTTCCAGGGATGTGCATTGCTATAAGAAAGTGTTGGGAGAAGGTTGCCTATTGCCATTCTCTCAGGGCCTCCCGACAAAGCGGGTAAGACCTGGTTCCTCCTTGTTTATGTACCACATATACAAAGTGTACATGACTTTTATTTGCATGGAATTCTGTAATGTAGAGAGGGCTGTCAGCACAAAATAGTAGAAAGAGGACAGTTATTTTAAAGGTGGCATTCACATTCCTATATATTTTGGTTGAAAGGCCATGGTCATGGTACGCTTTTCGCGCAGTGCGAAAATAGGGCATTCCACATTTTGACCATTTGTCACACATTGCAAAAGTCTGTGTTCCACATTGGCCTCTTACCAGGTTGAGACCTATACTTGCAAGAACAAAAACCTATAAATGTATGAGTTGTATTAAGCTTACAGATACTGGCATCTCAAAATGGCCTGAAACACAAAAGCAAAAAGTATATTAAGGCATTTTGTGTGATATACCTTTTTTGTTGTAGTCATGTAACCATGTTATAGTTTTGAAATGCACTCACTAGTGCACATACTGTCTAAAAATGCCATGCAGATACATTTTGTCCAAGTAGTCTGCAAAAGTTCCCAGCCTTCAGTGCGGACAAGACAGAACATACTCCTTCTCCACTCCCACATACTGCAACCCATGCAGGTCACCCAAGAGTCACCAGGAAAGAAGGCCTAGGCATGTTATTCCCACCAACTCTGCTTCAATACAAGGATGTGACTTAGTCATATGTCCGAGGCTCACAGGAGGTGCAAATCAATTCAGCTGCAAGGACATTTTCCCTTTGCCATTACCCACCCTTAAGCCTTTCCACCCTTTTCAAGAAGGGCCAAGCCAGTCGTGTCAGGGAGTAAATTTATGAGCACCCAACCAGTTATCCTTTTTAAAGACAGAGTGTTTGTCACACTATTTAACTTACACAGTTAGTTTGTTCTACAGAGGTAGATAAGCACCATGTTGTAAATCTGTACATCTACCATGTGCACTTATATTTTGTAGCGGATTTACATCTATGGTTCTACTATTAGCTGTGCTAATTGGTTTATGGTGTAGAAGAGTTTTTGGATTACTAGATCCATTGTAACCAGCAAAGCCTCCTTGCACCACATTAGTAACACAAGATAACCCTGCCACTAACTTTAACCTGCATCTTTAACCAAACAAACAGCTGTTCCCATAACATTACCACTACAGAAGACTATTGAGAATCATCACACATTTGCACACACACACACACACACACACACACACACACACACACACACACACACACACACACACACACACACACACACACACACACACACTATAACCTAACCCTAAACTCACACACACTATAACTTAACCCTAAACACACAGACTCACACACTCATTCAGTCCTCTTACCCAGTCTATCTCCTAACCCTATAACATATATATATATATATATATATATATATATATATATATATATATATATATACACATACATACACACACACACACACACACACACACACACACACACACACACACACACACACACACACACACACACACACACACACACGTGTGTGTGTGTGTGTGTGTGTGTGTATATATATATATATATATAGAGAGAGAGAGAGAGAGAAAGAGAGATAAATGTAGAAACACATGCACACACACTTTTTATATATTTATATATACATATATAATCGACATAGACATATAGGATATTTTTATTACTATATAAAGCAGGACAATGGGAACTGCTGTTGATAATGGCTGACCTGAATGCACATATCAGGATATATATATATATATATATATATATATATATATATATATATATATATATATATATATATATATGTTATAGGGTTAGGAGATAGATTGGGTAAGAGGACTGAATGAGTGTGTGAGTCTGTGTGTCCCTTCCCAAAGAACCTATCACATTAACAGTAGATTGCCAGGTACCTAGTCTTACTGCTACACAGGTTAAAACAACACTGTCCAAGGCCAAGAATACAGCTTCTATGGAACTGGACAATATCCCTGGCTGTGTTCTAAATGAACTACAGAGTGAACTGGCACCTCACTTGTGTGCCCTGTTCAGTCACAGCCTCACCTCAGGCTTTGTCCCTACCAAATGGTGCACTGCTACAGTTATCCCTCTACACAAAGGAGGAGCAACTACATACCCTGGGAACTATCGCCCCATTAGCCTAACGAGTCTGATATGCAAAGCTATGGAATGCATCATCATGGACCTAATAAACAAGGATATAGGGAATCTCCAAATTCTGGATCCCACACAGTTTGGTTTGTGAATGGTAGATCCTGCCTGCTTAACTGGGTTGACTTCTGTGAGTCAGTCACCATAGCTGTGGATGAAGGCAAGGTGGTTCACACAGCCTACCTTGATCTGACCAGGGACTTTGATACCATTCCCTACTCAGGAATCATAAAAAAAACTCAGTAAGTTAGGGATCAACCCCTATATCACTAGGTGTGTTGCAAACTGGCTCATAGATAGAACCCACAGTGTGAAAGTAGCTGACTCCAAGTCAGACTGCTGACCAGCCACGAGTGGAGCCCTACAGGGTTCAGTCCTGGCTCCTCTCCTCACCCCCAAGTGAAATACCTCATAGCGTAACCCACAACTGTTAACAGAGACCAGGTCCTGGCAGCATGCACTAAGGCCAAAAACCTAGCCTCAGTTGTCCCCAACAACATACTGGGATGTCCTAAATGATTTGAAACATGACCTATCAGAACAATTTGGGTCATTTTTCACCTATAGCCTCAAAACAAGTTTTGTACCATGACAATGGAGGAGTACAGAGTAAATCCACTTCACAAGGGTGGATGATGTACTGACCCCAGAAACTACAGGCCTATTAGTCTGACTAGTCTAATATGCAAAGCAACAGACTGAATTAACAGGGAAATGTTCAAAGACACTGGACCCAGCTCAGTTTGAGTTTGTTAAGAGAAGGCTATGTCTACTTAACTTGATGGACTTCTTTACGGAAGTCATCAATGCAATGCATGCGGGGGAAATGGTGCACACTGTACCATCATCCTGGACCTGGCTAAGACATTTGATACAATACCCCACTCCAGTATAGTTAACAAACTCAACGAATTGGCCATAAACCACTACATTTCTCACTGGATTGCAAGCTGTTTCACATACAGGACTCAGGAAATCAGGACTGGAGATACCATGTCCACTAAAAGACCATTCACAATCTAGGTACCTCAGAGCTCTGCATTGAGATCACTCCTATTTGTCATATACTTCTGAGAGGTAAAGGCTGACCGAGTTCCCAGATGACTGGATAATTGGGAGATATGACAGATTCTCCCATGACACAAACATCTTACAAGAGTGTTTACCAAAAAATAACTGGTTCCAAAGCCATGGACTAGAAATCATTACCAAGAAGTGCAATATAATGCATTTTGATAAAACTGCCAATCAAACTAAGTACTCCTTCAATAAGACACCCATAACAGATGACCCAGTATCCAGGGATCTGGGAACATATGTAGATAATAATCTGGTCTTTGATCAACCTGTGACCAAAGTAACAATCATCCTATGTCACCCAACATATCAGTTAGGGCATGGCATCCAGGTCAAAGGAAGTCATAGTGCCACCGTTTTTGGCTCTTATCAAACCCATCATTGAGTATAATGCCCCCTTTGACATGTATCTGATCAGACATGAAACAGTTGGAATGCCCCCAAAAGGGTTCCTTACCTGGAGAATTGAGGGTATAAACACATTGCCCTATCTGGATCACCTTTAAAGCCATATCTGTATACTGGGTCTCCCACATATTACTGTGAGGCGAGCTATGTCTAGCTGACAAGGCATCTTCAATCCAGCTCTGATGGACATTTTTTACATGGCATTAACAAACAGCATTAGAACCACTAGATCCAAGGCTTTAAATTTTGCTTGTGACATGAATAAGACATGTTGGTGAGACACATGTGTCTAACAGAATCTCCATGCTCCAGAGCGGGATGTCCCTCCATGTGATGCAAAGTGTACCCCTATCCATATTTACACATAACCTTGATAGATGGGCAATTCAAAATTCATCAAAGAAATAAACTTTCAAGACCGGAAAAACAAACTAGCGAAAATCACTGCTAATTCAAAAGCCAAGAACTCGACTCAGGCCAGTCCAAAACGTAAAAAAACATGAAAAACAAGAAAAACAACATGTTTTTTATGTTTCGGACTGGCCTGAGTCGAGTTCTTGGCTTTTGAATTAGCGGTGGTTTTCGCTAATTTGAAATTCATACCAGGTCTGGCCCTCATGTCTTTGATAGCCAGAGGCAGAGAGTATCTTCCTAACTTACTCTAATAAATCCCTCTAATAAATGCCCATGATACATAGGGACTAGACCTCTTAACATTTTAGCTCAAGAAATCTGTACAGAGCTGAAAATAAGGGGAAAGAAAGTGGTACAGCTGGAGGCATCTGAAGACTTGCCACATGATGATACTTTAGATCCTTCTGTAGGAGACCGGTACGAAAGTTCTGTCTAAGTTACACAGCAAAGGAAGGAGCATTAAATAGTGGCAACTCGGGAGTAAGCAATGTTGTGGAGTGATTGGACAATGAGGTCCCGTATGAAGAAGCAGCAGGTGAAGCAGGGTGCATCTGAAGAGGATATGGCACAGAAAGATTTTATGGAACTTTCTGCAGAATAACCACAGGAAATGAACTGCAAGGCAGGTGCTCTCAGTCTAGAGTAGAAGAAAATGACCCAAGGGAAGAGCTGCTTAATTTAATAGAGGTAAATAGAGATATTAAGATAAATTAAATAAATAGATTACAAAAAGTAAATAAGACCCAAAATGCCATGGTGCACAGGTGTGACAGTGATGCTGACACAAAGATCAACTCACGATCCCAAGACACAGTGACACTGTCTGTTTCTTTCATAGATGGTCCTATAGCCATTGTCCAAGTTGACAGTGTGGTCTCATCCACACCTACTCTGAAGAATGTACAGTAGGGGGGCTCACTAACACTGTCTAGAGCATACTCCTCTGTGACCAAAAGCACTGTCATCACTGCTCCTGGGACTGCAGTGGTGAACCACTATACTGTCTCAGACAAGTGTATATCTACCCTATGGCAGTCTGGCCAGAGTTTTCAGTGCCACCCAATGAAACAGCCAGCCCCAGATATGCAGCTGGTTCCTGATATCAATCAATAGATGTACAAGTCTACAATACGGGCACAGTCTGTAGCTACACATGCTGACTTGGACATGAATGGCATGGGGCTTGGCCACTGTGAAGATATGACCTGGCAGTGCCATTGCTTCCAGGAGGCAATGGATTCCAGCAATGATGCCATGATAAGGGAATCTAAAGTAAGAATATGCCAATTGGTATAT
Organism: Protopterus annectens; assembly: GCF_019279795.1. Taxonomy (NCBI): domain Eukaryota; kingdom Metazoa; phylum Chordata; order Ceratodontiformes; family Protopteridae; genus Protopterus; species Protopterus annectens. The sequence goes on from NC_056749.1 coordinate 637,020,425, forward strand.
ATAACCTGCTGGATCTTATTAATGTCACTGGTATATGCAACAGTATATCTACATGAGTTACTTGTGGCTTCTTTGTTCTTACTGAATCTTCTGCCATTATTCTTAAATTCGCTAGCTTCATTGTTTCTAGGAATGGGTAAAATATCTCCTAAGATATTTAACTTTATGTTAGAGACCATGATGGGACTGTATCCTCTGTCTATGAATAATTTTTCTAACAACTGTGCTTCTTTATCCAAGTCATCTGTATTACTACAGAGTCTCTTAATTCTAGTGTATTGACTCTTAACTATGGCTTGGAATGTGTGGCGGGGGTGCATGCTATCAAAACTTAGCATGGAGTTTTTCCAAGTTGGTTTCCTATATAGAGTGGAGTCTAGTGTGCCTTCACTTGTGAGCCTGACTGTGACATCTAAGAAATGAATTTCCTGATTAGAAACCTCTCTAGTGAATCGTAAAAATGTGTTGGTAGTATTTAAATAAAGAAAGAAGCGTTCAAATGACTCCATATTGCCTTCCCAAATGATTATGACGTCGTCAACAAAACGTCTATAAAGTTTGACAAACTTAAACTGCTCGTGTGTAAAAAGATAGAGTTTCTCCCACCACAACACCACAAGGTTGGCATAGGTGTTGGCGCAGGGGGTGCCCATGGCCACCCCCCACTTTTGTAAATAAATGTTGCCATTAAACACAAAGGCATTATTAAAAAGCACTAATTCTAGCAGTTGGTCTATCAATATGATTCTATTTTTCGAAAAACCAGTTTCTTTAACTAATAATTCATTTACGTATTGCATTCCGATGTCATTGGGTATCGAAGTGAATAAGTCCTTGACATCCAAAGTGACTAGAAGATACGACTGATTTCTATTCAAGTGCAATTCTCTGATATCATTCAAAAAGTCATGTGTATCTTTAAGTATAGTAGGTGACTGATTCACTACAGGTCTTAATATGTTCTCAATTAGTTGTGAAGCATGTGCTGTAATCCACATATCTCCTGATACTATAGGTCTTAGTGGTACAGGATGTGTGCCCTTGTGTACCTTGGGTATACCTTTAATGGTGGGAGTAACAGGATGTTCTATATACAAAAACTCATATACTTCTTCTTCCACCCTTTCTGGACTTGTAACTGTAATGTCATCACTCACTCTCACACACAGTCTCTTCTGCATTCACACACTCAGCATTGACTCTCTCATACACACGCCTACAGACTCTTTCTTTGCTGCATTCACACAGGTAGACATTCTGCTGTCACACACGCACTGCAAATTCTCGCATGCAGCGCTAACTAGCTTACACACATATGCACAGTCTGTTTTGCATGCACACACAGACATTCTGCTTTCATGCATTCATTCAATAACCCACATGCATTCAGAACTGTAAACACACTCACATACATACATACATACACACACCAAAACACGCCCGGTATTATTTCTCTCTCTCTCTTTTTTTTTTTTTCATTTAAGAAAAAAAAAAAAAACTTTTTTTTCTGGCAAATAGGGGTTGAATGAGTACAGCTGCAAGTTTGAAAAGTATGGCCAGTACTATGAAGCAGCAGTGTACTCCCCTCAAACCCACAAGAAAAAAAAAGGATGTCACAGTAATAAGCCGTTCAATACATTTGAATGGATCATCTTATTATGGTTAGATCTCTATCCCCCTGCTGTTTCGGTAAACGGAATAAATAAGAAAAAAAAATAAAGGCAGTTCCTGTCTCTGACCAGATACCTCCCTGTTTCTCATACACACGGATACACGCAGGCATTCTGCTTACACACATTCATTCTCACATGGATTCACTCATGCATCAGAAACTCTCTCTCATACACACACATACACAGCCTTTCCTGCATTCATACACTTACATCCTGCATTCACACGCGCACTGTTCTTTCTCTCCTGCATTGCTCTCTCCCATTCACACAAATACAGCATTTCCTGCATTCACACAGGCGTACACACTGCTTCCATGCACAAACTGTACATTCTCTCATGTATTGCTTGCTCTTGTTCAGGCACACACATCCACCGTCACTTCTGCATTCAAAAACACAAACATACTGCTTTCATGGCCACATTCACACACACACACACATGCAGACATGAAACCAAACACACTCCACAATTATACCCTCACAGACACACACTCATTTCTTTTATTATATGTTTGTGTGCCGCTGGTACTAAAGGATTCCACGACCATGTACGCCAGGTGGTTTGTGATCGGTCTGATGACGGGAAGGCAATACTGGATTACATTGCTGCAGAAAATATGTAAAAGTAAAAATGGGCAAATAGCTATGGTTTCTTGATTCTAAAAGTATGCAAAATGCAGAGGATTGATGGCAATGAATAAGGACATTTCACTATGGGAATGCATACTGGCTATGTGTGAGGTGAGGCAAGGGAAAAACATTACTGTAGCAACACTTGTTAAACCGATGAGAGGCATTTTTAGGAGGCAGGTCACACTCTCATACGCACAAATGCAGACAGAAACAGTCACAAATAGACATGCACACACTGCATCAGGGTGGTTGGAGACCGATATCTAACAGCATGGATTTCATTAAGAAGGACTACAAAACCTGGGAAATAGATTTGCAGGACAGTGTAATGGAACAGCAGCAGAACACGAACAGAATAATACGTATGAATGCTTTTGCAACAGAATTTTGTACACAGTCCAAATACTTAAAGAAACTTACCAAAACACTTTTAGCAAAAGATGTATGTTTCCAAGGGACTTTGCTTGGAGTTTTCCTGGAGAAAATACTTGATCTGATGCTGTTTTTACTCCGGACTGAAACAGTGGACGGAATAGAGTTCCACGACAAGTTATACAATACTTTATACTAACTGATAAGGGCCAACCTAAATAATGTTGATGTCACAGTGTGAGAGAATCAGCAGGAGTGGGAACAACTGATTTGACTGTGTTGAAGGTACGTCACAAAGATGGAGAACAATTCCACCTGAAAGAATGTGATAGCAAAGAACGGGGGATGGGCTTTCCTGCTCTATGCTAGGGAAAGGCAGAAGTGTACAATTGACAAACTTCTTCATGCATTCTGGTAATTGCTGATGGCTGGGATCAGTTTACAGGGAAAGAAGATGACTCATGGTTGAGTTACATTATGGCTGAGCATGGAGTTTTCCTTTAACATCATATATAATAGCAGTAACAGTAGAGTGTTTTGAAAAAAAAATGCTGTCATGGAGACTAATGCCTTCTTCAGTTATAGTATGATTTAGAAATGTCATGTATATCCTGGTTAAATAATAGTAGCAAGCTCTTAGTACAAATGTCATCATTATTCTGTCTAAATATAGCTAATATCAATTATGGCAGGTATCACAGCTACGAGTGCTGTTTGATCAATCCTGATATGGTGTGCATGGATGCAGCCATTTCTGGCAGCTAGTACAGATGTCATTATTTTTCTATCTAAACATAGTTAATATCAATTCTGGCAGGTATAGCTTTGAGTGCTGTTTGATTAACCCTGACATGTGTGTGGATGCAGCTGTGTCTGGCAGCTGTTGTATGTTGCTGTTTTTGTCTCCAGGAAGCTGTGGGTTGCAGCTTGTGATCGAGGTTTACTGATGCTTGTGTATTAGGAAGAACCATTTGGTGTTTTAGCATGGATCCAGGGGAAGAGGGTGCATAAAACTGTGATATGGGATATTTTGGCAGATAATAGTTTGTTTATACATCTGCTGAATGTGTTATCTCTTGTTTTGGTGGCTTGTTGGGAGTTTTTTTTATCTGTTTGCTCTCTGTTCATTTCCTGGCTGCTTCCTCACTGAAAGGGAGGGAATTTAGGCTTGAAGTTGCAGTGAAGTGAACCTTTGCTTCAGGTGCATCGCAATCCTCTAGTATGCAGTACACAGACACACTAACAGAAACAGACTCTCCCAGGTTGCTATGGTAATGGAGACAGAGTGACAATAATGCTTAATGGCTCCGAGATGATTCTTGGTAATGTTTTTGAAAAAAAAAAAAAAAAAAAATATATATATATATATATATATATATATATATATATATATATATATATATATATAAAACTGGGCTGTTTTAAACCAAATGTACACATATTGATGGTCTCCCAACACTTTGCTTAGCTCATTAAGTTGATTCTTGATAAAAAAAAAATAAGTGCAATTTTATATTTAAAATATATTTTGGTCCAAACACATTAAAGACTTACATAAGAGTGGAAGTCTGAGTTATTGTGGAAGAGTAAGAGCACTTGATCTTGTGCAGAACCCTTTGCAGTGGTCTGGGAGGTCAGCTTGCTCGGTCGTGTTGGGCATATGTGGATAGCTGATTCTAGGGGTGTTTGGGGTTGCCAGGAACTGCTAGATAGTCATCAGATTTCCTTCATGGAAATATCTGTGGGAATGGAAGGTGTGTTGAGTGGTTCACTGGCAGAGTGGCCACTGCATGAAACAGGCTGGTAAAATGGAAGAGGACAAATATTGGTTTGGATATTTTAAGAACAGCCTGGAAACACACCACATGAACTAGTGAATGGTATTCTGGCAAAACTGGATGGGTATTGTTGCCCGTGCTTGAAGTACTGAAATGTGTGTATGTAAGGATAGAAATATAACAAATAAAAAACTAGAAGGGTCTCATAATTTAAAGTCTATGGACTGTATAAACATGCTTGGAAGGAGCTAATAAGAATAAACATTACAGCTTATGGTCTCTCAAACTAAGCAACAGCCAAAAAAAAAAAAAACACACAATAGTTATGTAATGTATGATTTTAGTAAATCTAGACATAAAATATATAATCGTCATATAAGATGAAGCAGTCTGCTGAATTTAGATATTAAAGACATGATTTAATAACATGGGCTTGTGTAATAATAACACTACAGTCTTTACTTGTCTTGACATACACTACATTGAACATCAAGGGGAAGCATGATGATTTTCTTATATAAGTAAATATGCATAACAAGTCATGTAACTGCTTTAACTTGAATTGCAATTTTTGTAACCCATCTTGACCAAACATAAAACTTAAATGGTTACCAAGGTAACTAATGTTTATACATGACATCAAACTGACAGAGTTGTTCAAGAGAAACAATAGAAGCCTGAACTTGAAATGTCACAGACTGTAACAATCATATTCTGAACATATAGTATTAAATTGGCAACAGACACTCAGTTTAATAACATGGGCTAGTGTATAATAACAGTACTGTTTTAACTTGCCATAAATGACATACACTATATTGAACATGAAGGGGAAGCATGATTTTCTCATATAAGTAAATGTGCATAACAAGTCATATAATTGCTTTAACATGAATTGTGGTTTTGTAACCCATTTTGATCATACATAATACTTAAGCTGTTACCAAGGTAACTAATGTTTTATACATGACATCAAATTGACAAAGTTGTTCAAGGGAAACAATAGAAGCCTGATCTAGGAATGTCACAGAATGTAACAATCACATTCTGAACAAATAGTATTAAATTGACAATAATCACTCAGTTTAACCTTTGCTGATTATACAAAATAAAATGTTGCCATTTAAATCTAAAAATTTTCAGTAGATGAAATAAAATGGCAATAAATATGGAAAGGGAACTTGTAATTGTTAATCGCAATAAGTGAATTTGTTGTTTTTAACGTATAATTTCACTCATTTTATAATAAGAAATGACAGATATGAAAATCCTTATGTGTATGAAATGGGGGGGAAGAGGGATGCACTGATAATTAAAATGCACTAACTTTCATCAATGTTCACATAAAACAAACTTGATGCTTTAAGTAAGTTAGCAACAAACAAAGTGATTACTTAAATGCTGGAAAACAAATATAAATACATTGTATTATAAACATTAGGTATAAATATTATTACTATCTATTTATATATTAAGTAATAAGTTTTGAAATACTTCAGTAAAGATGAATATGTTAAATAACGGTGCTATAATATTTTACTGAGGTTTTATATATGATACATCCTACTTTACTATGATTGAATTGCTTGTCATCTATCTTTCATGTAAATATTAATTGCTTATACAATAAGTAGACATTTGTATTGTATTAGAATTCTGTCTAATCTACAATAGTACTATATCTGTTCAAAATAATATATATATATATATATATATATATATATATATATATATATATATATATATATATATTGCTTATTTCTATTACAAATATTCTCCATATGATAATTCAATTTATGGAGCTCAGATGTTCTGGATTGTCAAGGTATGAGTGATAATCTGATGGACGTAGGTTTATCCATTAGATTAGGAATGGTTTTCATTCCATGGCTAGTGCAGATCTTAGTTTTGTTAACATTTATTAATTTAAATTTATTTCACAAAAACATTTTAGTATGCCTGACCAAAACATTACTTTATTGGTAAACACTCAAAGAATAAAACTGATAATTTCCTTTAAAAGCTGAAACATATACTTTTAGTTATCAAAGGAAAATGTTTAATAGTCAAAATAAAACAAAAATACATAGTCTAAATAACCAAAGATGGATTTAATTTTATTATCTTTAAATACCAGTGGCTTAAACAATCCTAGCAAGAGATCAAATCTACTAAAATATTTAAAATTGAACAAACCACAAATTTTCTTCCTTCAAGAAATGCATTTCAAAACAAATTACAATTGCAAATGGAATTCTAAGGAATATATGACATTGGAGCAATCTACTTATAAGACAAAGACAAAAGGGGTAAAAATTGTATGGAAAACAAATGTGATTAACCCAGAAATCATTTATAAGTATGAAGATAAAGAAGGACTTATGGCATTAGTTAAAAAAAAATCAGAGAATGGGATTCTGAATTATTAGATCTACAATCCAAACTTTTGTCAGTAAAAGCTGAAAAAAAATCAAAATCATTTGGCGATGAAAAATAAAGTAGAATTATTAAACAATAAATACAATGAAATTCTAACACATGAAACTAGTTTAGCTTCAGAAAAACTAAAAATTAATACCTTGGCCACTTCTCCCAAATATCTACATAAGTTATCCACAAGAATCAAAATACAATCAAAAGCTAATAACATTAAAAGTATCCTCTATGAAAAGAAAGGGAAAAATGTCTCGGATATAGGTGACATTCTTGATGCCTATAGAAATCACTATATGAAACATTTCCATTAAATCTAAATGAAAAATGTTCTATTATAAAAAATTACCAGAAAAATTAAAACTAAATCTGCAAGCATCCATATCGTACAAAGAAATTACAGATACAATAAAAAAGGGTGAAAATAATAAAGCTCCAGGTATAGATGGCATAATTATGGAAATATATAAACTTTTTCCTTCAAAGATACTACCCCTCTTCCATAAAACTCTTGGAAATCCAGTCACTAGATTTAATACTACCCTCTTGGAAATATTCCTTAATCACACCAATCCTAAAGTAAAACAAATCGTCAAACCTCAGTACCTCATATAGACCTATATCATTATTAAATAATGACTATAAGATATTTATGATAATATTAACTAACATAATGAAAATACCACTATCCAAAACAATAAATAATGATCAAACTGAATTTATATATCATAGACATATACATGACAATATTAAAAGGATAATTTCTCTTGTAGATTATGTTAATAAAGAACATAAAGAAACACTCATAATTGGCTTAGATATAGAGAAAGCCTTTGATTCCCTAAATTGGGACTATTTATTCAAAATCCTAATGGTATTTGAATTTCCTGCATCCTTTGTTCATCTCCTAAAGAATATATATACAAATAATTTAAAGTACGTCAAGTTAGGTTCTTTTACCTCTGAATTTATACATATAACAAAAGGCACTAAATAAGGATGTTCCATGTCACTGATTATATTTGCTCTGACTATTGAAATATTGGCAGATTCAATTCATAACAATATAAAAATCAAAGGAATAGATATTTATGAACAATACAATTCTAAAGTAATGCTATTTGCTGATGACATATTACTAACATTATCTAATACAAAAGAGAGATTAGAAGAATTAGATATATTAACTGACAAATTTCATATGACTTCAGGACTCCATTTCAATAAATCAAAATTTGTATTTTTAAATAATAAAAAAAGAACTGCAGACTAAGGGGGATCACATCATAGGGAGACAAGAATCTACCTTAAAATATCTAGGAATTGAGTTATGCAAGGATAATAATGAATTAGTCTCAACAAACTACAATAATATCATCAAAACAATTAAAATCTCTGTGGAAAAATGGAACAAAATAATATTAATATTTGAAGATAGACTACAGTTAATAAAAATTGTTTTACTTCCCAATACCCTATATATAGCCTTGACAATATAACTGTTACCAGAAAGGAATATACTTAAAGAAATAAATTCATACCTAATACAATTTTTACGGTTTAACAAAAGAAACAGAATAGCTTTAATACATCATATCAGACTATGGAAACAGGGAGGATTAAACTTTCCTGATATAGAAACGTATATAAAAGCATCAATATCTAAAACAATCTCAGACTGGATAAGTCCAAATTACTCTGCATATTGGAAAAAAATTACTAACTGTAATATCAATAAATGAATTTGATTTACAAAACAAAATTCAAATAACAGATAAAAACAATTTGCCATGGCACATATTATGTATTAGTATGCAATATAACATAACTAAACCTCATATGATTAATTATTACATTGACTCATTTAGGAAAATTATTAATGCAAATACAGATTTAAAAATCTGGTTTGTTCTTTTAACACCATTTATAGTCACAAAGAACTTTCCACATAAAATATATAGAGACATTATTAATTCCTGGGAACAGAAAGGATTTGTTTGTTGGCTCCAGTGTATCAAATAACTAAAAGTTTTAGATATGCAAGTAATAAAAACAACATACAAAATTCCACAACAGGACTGGCTAACTTTACAGAGTATTCTGCCATATTCGCAAGATTTAAGTAGAATAATTAACAATTCTTAATTTACAGAAATGCCTAAATTTACGAAATACATATATGAAATCATATATAATGACTTTGACATGGGAAACAGTATTTCAAAATTTTACAAAATATTGATAAACTATAAAACAAAACCCAAAACCTCATATTGGAAATATATAACAAAAGGGCACTCAGTACAGTTAACTGAAGATATTAAAACAAATATCTTATTATCGATAAAATATACATCCTTTACACAATATTGGAAAGTTTTTAATTGGAAATGCTTGCCCAGAGCATTCTTAACCCTGGATAGAATCAGTAAAATCAGGTCTTCCATGAAAGGAATATGTTGAAAATGTGAGCAAGTACACAATGCAGATTGGAACCACATTTTCTTTGATTGTGTTAAAATTGAGCCATTTTGGAATGGTATTAATAACTTTCTACAATCTTTATTTACTGAATCATTTTATTTAACTAAAGCTCTTGTATTATTAAATGTGAACGAAGGTCCTCATTTGAATAGGTCAAACATGTATCTAGTATGGACTATACTTGCAATTTCAAGGAAGTGTATAACAAGAAGATGGAATACAAACACAATACCAACTTTGGAAGACTTCTACAGCCCACTGCAGACCACAGCTTTATTGGAAATTAAAATAAATTAAAATTAAAGAACTAAGATTTTATCCAAAGCCATTTACCAACAACCCTTGGGGAAAAGTCTTATCGCTGATTGACACTATACAATAATTGATCAGACACTCTGATAATGGATTGGGCATACATATAAAGTAACTATATACATTAAGATCTGTTATAGTGTCAGGGTAATGTAAATAGTGTACATAGGTATTTAAGATGTTATGTATAACTACTATGGAATTCATTAAAATGTTTTGAAAAATAAAAAAAAAATTGAGAAAAAAATAATGGTGATGATGACAATATGAATTTTGAACAAACTATGGTTTTAAAATATGGTGCTGGAGGCAATAAAGTGAAAAAAATATTACCAATAATTGGAAGTGCATTGAACATGGTGACATGGTTAGCAAAATTATAGGTATTACACCCCACTTTGTTTATATGAGACACTTAAACATTAAAGAAAAACTTGAATGGGGGAATTATAAGGCCAATTTGGCCAATAGAGTTAAATTAGACAAAGGATTGAGAAGATATTGTGCTTGCTCTCAATGAAAATTTATTTGTGAAGGACAGTCTTTAAGATTAAAAATGTGTAATGATGTTTTTATTCAAATTTTCTTCTGCTTGTAATGTTACTGGAGTGGTGTACCTGCCATACTGCAATTTTTGCCATTTTTATTATGTAGGAAAACAGAGTGCTTTGAAGAAAATGGTTTACTAACATAACTATGACATTGCTAAATGCAATGAAAACAATGTATTACACAAACATAAATTATTATGTATTAAAAATAAATTGTTTTATTTTTTGGGCTCAAAGAAGTCCCCATTAACTCCATAGTGGGTCCCTGGGAACTTAAATTAGAATACAGGGAATTATGGTGGCAACTTCGCTGAAATGCAGGCATCCATCCAGCCTTGAACGATGCTATCTCAATAAGCAGTGTTTTAAAGCTGCATTCTGCAAATCTTTAATGTTAGTATTTTTAGCAATTTGATAATTATTTAACAAGACAAGGTGTAATTTGTTATTATTTACATAAGGTATTCAAGCTTTTAATACTTTGATTAATGTATTTTTATGGTTAATTAGTGTATAATTTTATCGGAACAGTTCAGTCATATGGTGTTAAATGGTTATGAAGTTGTTTTTAACTGTTCTACATACTAGTTCTGATGAAGTCCATTGCTTAACAGACAAAAGTGCTTAACTAGTTACAATAAATTTGATGTATTAGTACATATGGTGTGGCTGATTACTAGGTCCTCTCAGAATATCTTTGCTCACTATTTTTGGTTAAAAGGAGGACCATGCTCCATGCCAGCAGGGCTAAGGCTAGCTGGTGTGAGGATTTCTTGGCAGATAAAACTTCCTCCATTGCTCTAGTCTCACCTTTTCTCCTTTAGTACACCATAGTTCATAGTTTCATAGGTGTGTATTATTCAATTGGTCCACCAGGTCATAAAGAGTGTCAGCATTATAATTCCAATTACAAGCCCCCTTTGTTTAAGTGCATAAGAGGAGAGCCCATGGATAAATTTACAAATTCTTATTCAGTCAATATTAATCTGAAATGAAGTAGGAGTTTATTACATAGATAGTATATCCTTTGCGGGAGATATCTTTCTTGCCAACAAGCTATTTTTTTGTATTGTGATGTAGTTTCAGATTCTTAGAGCAGGTATTGATATGCATTACCATTTTTTTGAGTATGTGTAAAAGTATCTATGAGCACTGCACCTATGAGGAAAAAATACAGACAGTTAGAAGAACAAGAAAGATAAATGATCAGCAAACAAGGCATCTCCAGTTGGGTCAGTACAGTTTATTTTCTTGTAGCTGACTGACAAAGTTTACAAGTCAGTATAGCGCCTTTTATACAATTTTGACAGAGGCAGTCCTGCCTCTTTAGACATACACTGTGTCCTAGTTTAGTCATGTAACTATTTTCAAAAATGCTGTTACAACAGACTGTTTTTGTAGAGTTGCTATACAACAGGTTTTGCCTTTTGTAATATATGCCTGCTTGAATTGGAACCATCCATGTTGTAACCCAGTGCTTAGTTCTAGCTTTTTTAAATGTCCAGCAAGTTCCATTACTAAAATGTTCAAAACATTTTTCACTGGCATTTTGGGTAGCATAAATAATACTACACAAACTTTTCTCAAGAAATGGGTGCTTACTTGCTCATTCTCCTCGTAAACAAACATCAGCAGTTACATTTGTATGGACAAACCTCAAGAAAGTGTGTGTCTTTGAGATAGAGTTATTTCTTGGAACCCAGTCTTGATTTGTGAGGTTCAATATTTCCAGAAGGGTAAATGGAATAGGTCATAATGGAATTCCACTGTTTGCATCTTGTGGTAGTTCAAGCACAAATCCAACATTGTTTAGCATTCAAAGTTTCTGAGTACATTTGCAGTGATTTGGTAAAGGTATTGAAGTCCACCTTTCCTTGTACTGGGGAGTAAAAATTCGTCAGGATCATGATTAATATCAGGATTTTCATGGCTCGATATTTACAGGAAGAGAAAAGAATCATGTTCTTATTAGTTGTATATGATACTATGTCCCTTTATATCAATTATTACATTCATAACTGTTCAGTTTTCTCCCCTCCGTTTTAATGTTTTAACATGATCTTTATGAATCCAACCATTTTTGGTGGCTGATTTTTATATGGCTGGACTTGTACAGCCACTAACCCCACTTTGGTAACAATGTAGGGTCCTATCCATTTTTAATCCCATTTACTTGTGTTTCCAAAGTGGTGGACCATTACAAGATCTCCTTGCTCCATTTGTACCTCCCTCGATTCCCAAATCTCATTTTGTTTACAACATTCTAGATTATGGGCTTGTTCAGTTTCCCAGACTCTCCCTTTTGCCCAACTGATTTGGTCTTGGAGTTGGTCCCACAATTTTGTTTCTTCTAATGGTATCCCATAAGGGATTTCACCTGCTTGTAAATTCATAGGTCAAACCATCTTTAGTTCATGTGAAGTTAACCCACATCCTTGAGGAGAATTTTGCATCTTAATCAAAATATTGGGTAAATATTTTACCCAGTGATTCCCATACTCAGAAATCATTTTCTTTAATCCTTCCTTTAGAGTTTTGTTAGCTCCTTCAAATCTTTCAGAACTCTGAGGATGGCAAGGAGTATTAAACCTTTGCTTGATTCCCCAAGTTTTACACAGTCATTTTGTCACTTTTCCAGTAAAGTGAGTCCCTTGATCACTATATATTTCTCGGGGCACTCCCCATGTTGGAATTATCCTTTCAGTCATTATTCTAACTACTCAGTTTGCATCTTCCTTTTTAGTTGGATGAGCTTCCACCCATCCAGTATATTCCTCTATCAAAGTAAGAAACAAAACCCTCCTGGTGCTGTTGGACGAGGTCCTACAAAATCCATTTTTACCCTTTTCCAGGGTCCCAATGCTTGTGGGAGTCTATATTGTTTTCTCCTATTTCATTTTCCCACATTGTGCATGGCAGATGTGACACATCTATCTATATGATTTTGATGTCAGTTGTCATTCCTTCCCATTTAAATCTAGAACTAACAATTTGTTGTAGTCTTTCTCTTCCTGGATGACCTGGGAAGATATGATAATAAGTTAACAACATTTTTTCTTTTTTCAGGCTCAATTGTTTGTACTGTATGTAAAGGACCTTTTTTGAATTCTTCTGGTACCAACAAAGGTTCTGGAAATCTAACCCATTTCCATTCACTTCCTTGTATTATTTCAAATTCTTCTATTTTCTCTTTCTTAATAATGTTTGCTTGTCCTCTTAGAATTTTTACTAAGCTTCCTAACTGCTGATTATCTTTTTTTGTTTTTGCATTTAAGGTCATCAGTTTCATCTGTTCCTATCACTGTTAATCCACATACAGTAGGTGTTATGATGATCCCATCACACTGGATTTGTGTGATTTTACCTACCTCACTTTCCACTCTATGTTTATACCCTCTACACTGATCTTTACAAAAGTAAATTATACAATGTAAAGGTAAATAATTTAGAGGTAAGTCCATTTGTATTTGACACTTATTCAAAATATTTTGTAACATTTACATTATTTTCTTTTTCTTCCATGTCATTTACTTCCCATGCCCAGTATTGAGGAACATTTTGTATTGGATAAGTTTGTTTGGAGTCAAAGGCCCCTTGTTTTGCTAGCTGATCTACTATTTTATTAGCCTGACTGTGCTCCTCATTTTTGGTGGGAGCTTTGACCTTATTTATACTCACTGTAGAAGGATTGTCATCTTTTATCAAACTCCAAATTTCTGATGACTGATTGGTTTACCATCAGCTGTAATCAAACCTCTCCTTGCTGAAATGGGAAGAGATGATGTTAAGACTCAGATTACATATTCACTGTCTGTATAAATGTTTACAGGTCTGGACAATAACAAGGCTTGTTTAACTGCTTCTAGTTAAGCTCTTTGTGCTGAGCATCCCCCTGGAAGACTACCCTTCTTGTGTTCTTTGGTTTCTGCATTGTATATTGCCCATTCTGTCACAAAACACCCTCTTTCAGAGCTGCAGAATCTGGATCCATCTGTATACAATTCTGATGCCCCTTCAATAGTTTGGGTGCCCACCCTTAAGTGTTCCCCTTCATTTTTCAAGTCAGGACACATGAGATTTCCCCTTGGTAATTAAACAGTTCTGGTAAAAACTTAATCCAAGGAATTTCTACTCTGATTCCTCCTTCCTGACTTGCAAGACTTGCAGTGATTCTACCAAGTTGTGCATTATTCATGCCCTTTGGATTTCCTTCTAACATGTATTTCACTGGAGTATGTTTAGTCTGTAGCACAATTAGAGAACCCTGAATCATATGGCATGTTACTTCAGTACACCATTCTGCTATGATGGCTTGCTTTTCACATTCTCTCATTCCTTTCTCAACTGGACTCATAGCTCAGGAATAACAACCCAAAACCTGATACTGAGCTCCTCTTTTTTGCAACACTATGGCCATCATAGTTAGACCATTGTGTCCAAACTGTATGATGAACTCTTTATCTCTTTCTGGGACACTCAAAGCAGGTGCAGAAATAAGTTCTTCCTTGACATTAGGGAAAGCTGCTAGTGACTCATCATTCCCATTGCAAGGTTAGTCTCCCTTTTTTGTTTCCTTTAAGCATATCAGTCAAGGGTTTTGTTTTCCTGTATAATCTGGCATCCATTCCCTTGGGAATCTAAAGATTCCTAGGGCTTGTCTTAACCCTGTGACAGTAAACTGGAATTGGTAACTGTCTGATCAGTTGCTTTTTGTCTTCACTAATATTTATTTGTCCTGCTGATACCGTAACACCCAAGAAGGTAACAGAATCTTTCATAAACTGAATCATTTTAGGGTTCAGTTTTAATCCTGCTTGTCTTATTGCTTGGACAAATTTCTGCTAGTGCATTTAAGTGCTGCTTTTCAGTTTCTTATTGTACAAGTGTGTCATCCATGTATTGAATAATAGAAGGTCTACATTCTAGTGGTTTTAGTATTTCCAGCATTACATGATGAAAAACAGTTGGAGCATTGTGAAAGCACTGTGGCATTCTTGTCCAAGTATATTGTTGACCTTCTACAGTAAAAGCAAATTTCCACTGTGAGTCTTTATCTAGAGTAATACTCCAGAAACCATTACTCACATCTAATGTGGAGAAAATTTTAATTTTTTCCTGAAACTGAGCAATAAGATCAGGCATGCTTCCTATTATTGGCAAAGAATGAGGTATCACCTTATTAAGTTCTCTGTAATCAACAATAAGATGATAACTTCCATCTGGCTTCTATACAGACCAGTATGAACTGTTAGCTGCTGAATTAACTTTTCTTACTACCCCTTGAGCTTCTAAAGCGTTCACAGTATTTAGTATTGCCTGTTCTAAATCTTTCTTTACTGGATATTGTTTTATAGGTTACTTGGGAATGCCTCTTACTCTAATAATAAAGTCAGGGATTTTTCCACAATCATTCTTATGTTTGGCAAAATATCCTGATAGCAATAGATTAGCTGAGCCAATTACTGCTTTGGTGTTTTTAATAACTCAACTAAATCATAGTGTCCTGGAACTTTGACACTGTATTTGCATAATGCTTCAGAAATGACTAATACTTCATTTAATGGTCCTTTAATCAATTCTCTGTTACACAAATTTATAATGTAACCTCTTTGTTTCAAGATGTCATTTGCAATGATGTTTTGTAGATGAGGACCTGATACCCATGCATGCTGGAAGATGTCTTCCCATATCTTTGTTTTACAGGGAGACTTACTTGAGCTTGAGAGATTTCTTCTCCCAATCCTTGTAAGTTTATAGTTCTTGTTCCTGGGAATGTTCTTGTAGTAATGCTAACTGTGGCCCCTGTATCTATTAAATATGTAACTAAGTGGCCTCCTACCCATATTTGAGCATGTGGCCTCCCATCAGAGCCATTTCTAGGGTGACTATGGAGACCCCAAATTCCTAACTGGATAAAAAAGGATTTGCCATCTTCTTTTCAAGATTTTCCAATCTTTCCAGAAGAGCTTGAGGAACTCCATCCCTATTTATTTTTTTCTTTTTCTTTCTGTTTTCTGTTATAATTAGGTCCTTGTCCAGCTCGACCCCCACCTCATGACCAGCAATCCCTGGCTAAATGTCCTTCTTTCTTACAATTATGACATTTTACCTTGTACTTTCCTTTATTTATTGTTTCATTACAAGTTGGATTTACTTCCCATTCATTAACATATACTGTTTTAACTTCCTTCGGTTTATCTGTTAATTCTTTTCTCATTTCCCAAAGTGATAACAAAGCTTTATACAAATCATCATATGTATAACGTTGACCCCTTACTAGGACTGACCTTTTCAACCAAATTGGTAATCCTTCTAACACTGTTCCTATGAAGGCTGGGTTATCCATTTCAGGTCTTTCTTTACCACAATACAATCTGTAAGCACACCATTTTCTGTGACTATATTCATTGAAATCTCCTCTCTCTCCTAACTTTATTTCATTTATTTTTCCCCAGTCAACTCTAGGATGAGGTGACATATCTTGTAGAAATTCTTGAATGTTATTCCACTTGGCCTTACCTTCCCAGATTTTTTTAATAACTTTTTCCCAACTGACATCATTGCAATAGTTAGAGAACATCAGTTTTTTTCTGTACCATACAAATATTCTCTGTCCTTGCTCAAGTTTTTCCCTTCTTTAAGTCCAGGGTTCTTTTTAGGGGTCCCATTCCCCCCCAAATATGTTAATGCTGCCTGTAATTCCTGAGCGGTTAATGATCTGTAAGTAGATCCACTGCTATCTAATGCCTGTGTAATTGGACACATTGACTTTATTCCAGTATTATTTTACCATATTGGAGCAGTAGGAGTAACTGATAAAGTATAGCTGGATGTTGTGGCACTATTACATTGGGTACTGGGTTTGAGAGGTATTTCTGTTAACTTATCCCAGTCTGGTTCTGGCAGCTGATATCCCCATACAGAGGCTATTTGCCGTACTCCTTTTATTCCTTCTAAAAGGGTTTTCCTAGCTTCTTCACCCTCACCATCAACTTTTTGTCCAAGTTGTGTTCCCAGTCTAATAGTTTCTTGCAAAGCTGTTTTAATGCTTTTATTTCATGATCCCTGAATTCCACTTATTTTTCCAAATTAACTACTTGTTCTTTCCATTCCCTCATGTCTTCTTCTAACTGTTCTATTTGATTAAATGTCTTTTTATACTGTTGTTCTCTTTCTTTAGTTTCTTTACATAAAACTTTTAGTTCATCTGCTGTCTCTTTTACCTGTCTGTCTGATTCTTCTACACTTTGCTGTAAATGTGAACATCTTTTTGACAAAGCTTCTATAGTCTTGTGTTGCTCTAATGTACACACAAAAAAAATGTTATAAAAGAGCTGGAATGAATGTTTTCTTAATAAAATCTTTTTTTGTTTTGATTTGTTTTCCCCCACTCTGTAAATTCATAACTCAAAGAAGGCAGTTTATAAATAGGACTTCTCTTTTTCCATCCTTCAGGTATCTCTCTTTCCCTTAACTTTTGCTGCTTCTGGCTTACCCACTCATGAATAATATTTAATAAAAATTGTGGATCTCCTGTTTGTAAATTCTCACTACCTTCACTGTCTGCCTGGTTTATAACTTCTTCAAATCTGGGAAAATTAGGAGATAAAATTAACCTTGATGCCTTAGACTTATCTGGTATATTCTTTTTAGAATTTGACATCTCTATTCCTTTCAGATTTTTCTTGAGATCTTTCCTCAGTAACACTTTCAAATTTCTCTTGAGACTTCTTTTCTTGAAATGGTTCAGTAAATCTTAATAAATATCTGTTTCTAGATCTGGTTACAGGTACTTTTTCTCGTGTATAATCTTGGTTTAAGTCTCTAATACCATTACTATTAAAATTCAGTTTCTCAGGTCTAATAGTTTAAGATTGCAATAACAACTGTGATGCCCTGCCTTTCCGCATTTAAAAATCTTATTAGCATGCAAATTCCCTTAACTGCATGCCTCATAAATTACAGATTACACATTTATTACACATTTAACTATAGGAGAACAAAGATCTAATGCATTCTACAAGCAAGAGAAAGCGAGAGTCTCACCCTATTTCGGTAGTGTGGAAATCCCTTCTTGGGAATTAGCTGCTCAGCCTTACTTTCCACCTGCCTTCCCTGCGGATGAGACTGCATGGAGGAAAACTGATCCAGTCTTTGGATTCTTTTTTTTTCCCTTCACCTGCCAACCTTTATCAGCCGACCTTTCTGCAATATTTCAACTTTACTTTAAGCTTTCAACTTCTGCACTTTCTGTTTTGTTTCCTCCCGGTTTCGGCACCAAAACTGTAAAAGTATCTATGAGCACTGCACCTATGAGGAAAAAATACAGGCAGTTAGAAGAACAAAAAAGATAAATGATCAGCAAACAAGGCATCTCCAGTTGGGTCAGTACAGTTTATTTTCCTGTAGCTGACTGACAAAGTTTACAAGTCAGTACAGCACCTTTTATACAATTTTGACAGATGAAGTCCTGCCTCTTTATACATAGACTGCGTCCTAGTTTAGTCATGTAACTATTTTCAAAAATGCTGTTACAACAGACTTTTTTTGTAGAGTTGCTATGCAACAGGTTTTGCCTTTTTGTAACACGTACAGAGTAAGCATTTCTTGCTTCAGCTTACTTTGTTGTCATATGTTCTTACTTCTTGTCTGTCATAACATTTCTAATGAGAAAGACAATTTATTATTGTTACAGCTGCAGTTTACATCATTGCTACTGTTGAATAATTCAGAATTAATGAAAATTTGCAACTTACAAAGTAGTACAAAAGCTTAATAAAAACTTCATATAAAGTCTGCAGAGTGTATATGCAAGGCACATCTGCTTCTTTCATTCATTCTATAGATAATGTATGAAATAGAATAATATACATTTCCTGATTCTTTAATGTTTATGGCAGATATGTACATTTTACAAATCATGTATTTTACATTATTTGCATTCTTTACACATATAGATTAGGAATGCTTTGGTAGAAATAGAAAAGTACTGATTAATACATGTTTTATACAACTTCTAATAGAAGAGCCATTCCCTGCTGTTACAATACATCAGTGTGTGTCCCTTGTTCCAGGCTGCTGTGACCTTTCCATTCTATTTTTTCCTAACAAGTAGCTGAGCTAACAGTTCTAAAAAACACTGAGAAGTCTTATAGCTGGTTTACATCTGTTGTCTGACATTTGATTATTAGAGGAATTATTTTCAACATAAATATTTGCTTATATTAATAATTATGCCTTGATAAAAAGAGAAATTATTCATAAGCACTATATTATCTTGGCTGATGCTCTTTTACCCAGGCATTGTATTTCCATACAGCTTTGCATTATTTTATGCCACTGGCATTCACGTAAAAGATTGTTTACACTTGCTGGTCAGGGAAGATTTCTGTAAGCTGGTGTCTCAACATTGTTTGAGATCCCAATACTATAACAGTATGCTAGCAGGATTAGACCCTTCATTGCCATGTACATTAAGCAGAGGTCACCAAGCCAGAGATGGTAAGATATATACTATAGTAATAGAGCTTTTATAAGCTCTATGTAACTTAAAGAGATCATGCTTGAAATATTCATCGTAAGAAATCATTCTGGTTTCTCAGGTTGCATAAAATTTGTGTAGGTACTGAGCAAAGAAGAATTTTTATTGTATTATGGACAAGATTAATAAGCACTAGAGTAGGACAGTAACTTTTTTCAATATGGAGGATAAACAATTAGAGCTAGGTTGATAAATAATGGTCAAAGTAGAGTCCACTGTCCACAAATGTGAATAGGCCTCTAATGATGGTGGCAATTTTGAGGAGGTTCATATATGTGCTTTTTTTATAAATGTCCTTATTAGGAATACATTTAAAATGCCAAATGGCAAAAGATTGATTACAAAAGGTCGAAACTCAAAATATAGAAAAACTTGACACACATTCTATACAGGGGGCAAGATTTCCCTGCACTCTTCACAACCCTTGTTAATTATTAATATCAACTCTGTGATCACACTACAATGGAGAAAGGAAAGTAAACAGTTTCCACTGTACCTCAGTCTCAACTTTGTGTTTTCAATCTTTTGTGGCCGAGTTTTCTGTTCAGTGTTTAGGCCATTTGGCATTTTAAATGTATCCCCTTTATTAAATTTCAGCTAAAACAGTTACATAGGTCTATATTAATATAAAACGAATCAAACCATAGTAACTTTTTTATGTAGTATTTGCATTTCATTTTTAATAATTAGCATTCACTCCAATATTACATACATTAATTCCTTCCTTCCTTAAAATCCACTCCTCCCTCTGAATATTAATTAGCATGTATTTTTTCCCACATATTCCATCTAGTTCTATGTAATTTGTTCTTTCCTTTTTCTGAGGAACCCACATTTCTTTTCTCGCCTTTACAATATTCATTACTTAAAGTACCATTGGTTTTGATTTTAATTTTCATTGTTTAGTAATTGCATTTATTTGGCAGCCAGTAGCATTAAATGTAGTAAGGATTTACTATGTCTAGGCAATTTCGATACAATGTCCCAGCTCAAAAGAATCATTTCCTTATTTAGAACAATTTACTCCTTAAACATCTTTGGCAAAACACTCTGTTAAATCGGCCAACTCATTACATTCCCAGAACACACATTCCCAAATTACCTTTCTGTTTCATGTCACACCTCCAGCATTTGTTATCTACCTAAGGAAAAATTGTCTGCTTGGGGTATAACAATACTTATGCAAATACTTCCAAGCAAAAACTGTAAACCTTCTGTAATTTGTTGCAATACTTTGGAGCCAACAGATGTCTTCTCTTTGTTCCTTGGTAAATTACCTTTCTAGCCTGTATTTACAATTTTTTCTAATCTGATCTGACCGATTCTTATAGTTGTCATACAGTATTTTATACATTCCACTAATGATCACTTTTTAACATTTTTTTTCTTTTCTAGACTCATCTTAAAAAAAAAAACTCTTCCAGAGATGGTGTTTCACTTAACTCCTCCTTATTCTTTACTCTTTATCTACGTTCTGGTATCAGTCCCTGGTATGGAAGCCAGTCCAAACATTTGCTTGTCCTCACCTCACTGTGTTAACTTTTCCTTACTAGTAATGTGCTCACAATACTTTTTTCCCTTTGCTAATTTTCTAAGTAAATTGCAGATCCCACTTGCCAATTTTCTGTATCCTTACTTGCTGTTATCCATATTGGTAAAATCTCCTTTTTCCATTCACATTTTGGCTTAGTTCTTAGGATACTTTTGGATATTTTATGAATATAAAGTTCTGTATAGTTATTGTTCTCCTTAAGGACCTGCATCCAAAATCCCAATCTATCCTTATTTCTTGAACTCTCCCCTCAGTTTCATTATCATCTTCAACCCTTTGATTTAAAATTTTCTGCTTGTGTTATGTATATGAGGCTTAACTGGGTATCTCTAAGATATCCCTTCAAATCAGGTAATCCTAGACCACCTTGTTCTATGGTGAGAATCAAGTTATTCTATTTAACTCTTCCCATGCCAAATAAATTCCTTCAACTCCTTATTAATTGCCACCCACAATTTCTCCCCTGGTTGATAAAAATATGCAGACCTGTATATAAAATGAAATAGGTTAAAACATTTCCACTGCTTGTATCTTACTATCCATATCAATAATCAAGAGCTTCCAGCTTATTTTCCCTATACTGGAAAATATTTACATGGAAATTTATACATAGACATTTTCGCACACCTCAAAAGATAGCAGCTATATATAAATTCGATAACACAAAATGTTGGAGATGCGGGATAGACCTTAATGCTGATTGGCAACATATGATAATTGGTTGTAAAATAGTTCTTCCATTTTGGACTTATTTCAGAAACTTTTGTAGAGCATTGTGGTCGGATATGTGTAACATCTCAGATTCTCTTATATTATTTAATGCACCTTTGCTTAAAATGATTCCACTATCACAAATACCTATTCTTTTGGAGTATTTTAGCAATAGCTAAAAAACATTACAAAATACTGGAAAATAAAGACTACTATCTCATTCAATAATGAATTTAGCTGTTTAGCATAATCAGTATGTAATAATGAAACACTTGCTATAAGAAGGAGAACTAAAAATGTGACACAAATTATTAGCTCGGCAAAAATTACAAAGTTTACTAGAAAAGTATTAATTATACTAGGAATATTTTGAATCTTGTTATAGACTTTGTAAATAGTATGTACATAGTTTTATGAGACTGTTAATAATTGTGTAAATGATTATTGTTTTGTTTTAAAATCAAATAAAAGTTTTTTTTTAAAAGAGCTTCCAGTTTCTTAGTTTTTGCATTATCATTTGTTTTGTTTCTTCCCACAAATCCTTGGCAGCCATAACAGAATCCCTCTTAATCCATACACCTAATATGTTAGCATACCTCCATAATTACATGTATTGCTGAATACATGTCTGGGCATGTACCACTATAGCTCTTGTTTTATCTTTATTAATTTTATTTCCAGGAAAGACCTGAACCTGTCCAAAAATGTTCCATAACACACTGAAATGTTCTTTTCTGATTTTAACACAAAATAACATCATCTGCAGATAAGACTAACTTTTGTTGAGTACCACACCAGTTATATCCTTGAATTTGTAAGTCCCTTATTTTCCTTCCCAGTGACTAAATATAAAGCAACTAAGAAAGTGGAATGAGATTACCCTCACCTGGTTCATGTCTTCAAACACAGCTTATGGTAGTTGGGTTCCTCTACAATAAGACTTGCCTCTGCCCCTGTTTATAACCTCCTAATTAACCATATTATACCAGGGAATGCAAATATTTCCATTGCCTTACTCATAAAATCCCAGCTGACTCTTTCAAATGCTTTCTTTGTATTGACGCCCACTAATAATAGCAGTGTCTTCTTACATTCTGCTTTCCTCTGATTTATCACTGTTCTATTAATGTTGACAAATGTTTGCCTCTTCTACACAAAACCACACCATTCCATGTCTATCCAATTTGTTTGCCATTCTCTCAACTAGTATTGACATAAACACTTGATAATCATGGTTTAAAATTGACATTTGTCTACATGAAGCTAAATCTGAAAGGTCTTTGTCCTCTTTGTGTAATACATAGGCACCACAACTTTCTTCTAAGGTGGTGTACTTTCCCATTTTTTAAAACACTGTTAAACAAAGCCTTCTAGACCATTATTACACTTTTTCCCTCCCAACTCTAAACTTCTGTAAGTATGCCATCTATTCCTTGAAATTTCTCTGTTGATTGATTTTATATCACCGTTTTTGTCTCTTCTTTTCCTATCTTAGCAATTAATATTGCTAAGATAGGAATAATATATTAATTTTTGTATATAAGATTTTGTTTTTGCTTTCACGTAGCTTATCTCCTCGGGCCTCTACTGAAAATGCACATGTATCCAGTTAAACTAGCCCGGTCAACAAATGTAAAATAAAATAAATAATAAATAATTGTTGAACCTCATACTCCTTTAACCTTGGTATAACTGTCTTACATGAATATTTCCATTTGTGCTTTTTCCTTGGTCTTCATATTCTTACAAATTTTCATAAAATTTCCAAGCTATCCCTAATACATCTGTACGATTTCTAATTATTTTACTTGTCTTAGGCTCCTAAATTTGGCTATATTTTTTCTACAGTGTGTTACCTAAGTTATTGTGATAAACATTTTTGTGCTCTGGAATTGTTATAGTAAAATAATTGTTTAACAGTGACCTTTCTAAACTCTTGTATATTATGTAAATACTCTCTTATTTTTTCTGTTTGTACTCTGCAGTTGCTACTCTTCTTGCTCTTTGAGATTCCCTTTATAATGCAATGCCTTAACATTTATCAAACTCTCTAAATATTTCCTATTACTTCTTTCCCATATCTCCGTGGTGGCATTGTCGCCTCACAGTAAGACGCTGTCCGGTTCGATTCTCAGCTAGAGCGTCTTCTGCATGGAGGCATGCGTGAATGGGCATGCCTTCATTGAAGGTTGTGTGTCAGAGCTGGTAACTCGGCACTAAAAAATCAACTACCAATCATTAGCGGACCGGAATTCCGCTGTGGCGACCCCTAACCGGGAAAAGCCGAAAGACACAAACAAACAAACAAAACTTCTTTCCCATATCTATTTCTGCCCTGTTTTTAAACGCCCTTCTCATTTTATCTGACTCACTATGTCTTCCTTCTGAAGAAATGTCTTATCTTCCCTAATAACTCTTGAATTATTTCCACTATGCTTTTTTAAATCCCTATGATAGGTAAGTAGGAAACACCATTGCCTCAGTTTTATTTCATTGCCTTGCATATTTTATCTTAGTTTATTAATTGTACATGATCTGAAATGATTATTGGATGTGTGTCAAAGCTATCACTTAAATATACATGCTCTTGTGAAATATAATTTCTATCTTGCCCAGTCCAGTTATTGTTCCTTGTTAAATAATAGGAAATAATAGGAAAATTCTGTCTGAGTTCCTACTACTGCATTCACATCTTGTATAAGAAATGGTCATATATTTCTTCAGAAATCTACCCTCTCTTGTACTAGTTCCCCAGTATAGCCCCACTATTACAAACCAAGAATATAAATATAAATACATGCCAGCATAATATTTTTTCCCTGTAACCCCTTACTGCCACAAATCAGCCATTATTGTCTTTATTCCCATACTCCGTAATTTTGGAGTCCTTGGAGCAGCCAGTATTATTACTCCCCTTTCCCTCCGACCCTGATACTCTGCTGAATGCCAATTATGAAATCATTTCATTGTCAAATCCATAGACTGATTTCTATCTTAATGTGACTTCTGCAACATTACTATTTGCACCTTTGATTTCTTGATATAATTCAAGACTCTGTTTTTTTGTCTATACCTGTAGGGTAATTTACAATCCATGATAATATGAACAGAGTAGCCTTAATGATAGAAAGCTATTACTCACACCTATTATTCATGACTGTTGTTTTGAGTTTATATTTCCAACTTTTAGTTTACATGTATTCACCAATATTTAGCAGGCCAAACTCTTATGCAGTTGCCTCTTCCCATCTCCATTTGAACCTGTGTCACATTTTCATAACCAGAAACCCAAAAATCAATTGCTGGAAAGTATTCTGGATAGTATCATTTCAGATGTAAAACGTTTAAGGGGAGACAAAGCGTGTACCTATTTTATTAACATGCTTCAACAAGACAGAAACTAGGTATAACAGTGAAGAAAATTTTTCATATTCATATATCATTAGATTTGGAGAAAATTAGACAGTTATTAACAACTGGAAAATAATATTAGGAAATAAGGAATTGCCATCTGTTATTGGTGTTTTACCAAAGTTCACTTGCAAGAAAAATTATAATAAAAATGTGAGAAAAATCAAGCTGAAAAAGGAGTACACAATAATAAAAATGGTATATTTAAGTGTAACAGCTGCAAGTACTGCAGATTTGTAAACAAATATTCAAATATAATTTTTTTATTCTAAAACACTCAAACAGATCTCGGCTGCAGGAAGATGCATGTAATTCCTGTATGGTAGTTTATTTAGCTATATATGAATCATGTGACAGTTTCTATGTAGGTAAATCTACAAGAAAACTATCAAAACATATGAACATGTACTTGCAGTTAAAAACAAAGATTTAACAAATGCCTTAGTAAAACATGCCTTATCTTGTTTAGAATTTCGTAAATTTTCCTTCTTTGTACTGGATCATATATCTCAGGAAATTTATTCTGGTGATTTAAACAGCAGATTAGAAGCCAAGGAAGTCAACTGGCATCTTTTGCATATTTTTGGCATCTTAAATGCAAACAAAAGCCCTTGATTAAATGAAAGCATAAATATCAAATGCTTATTAAAATCACAATGTTTATAAATAATTGTTTTAATAAGAAAGTTATATGTGTATTCTATATATGGTCTTTTAATTTTATAAATTGTAGATCATCTGACTAGGTAATTAATTTAAAGTGTAAATGCTATTAAGTAACTGTTTTATATAGCTCTGAGAAGTTCATTAAAAACTTGGACAAATGCATTTCGCTTTGCAAAATGTTTTCCTCTTTGTGTATTTTTTGAAAGTTATTGTTATTTGAATAGCTATTGAAACAATTTATTATAATAGCAGTTCAGCTTTGAGTAGTTCCAGTAATTGCTTTTTGGGTTTGTAATCATTGATTTCAAGCATTGCTCTGAGCCTTTTTGAAGACATTTTCAGAACTTTTTATTTAAGTGAAATCATGCAAACAATAAACTAAATATATTTTTAGAATCTCCATCCCCCTTTACCTTAAAACAAATGCACAAAATTATGGGCACTTTCAAAAGATGAAGTTTACCCCTCCAGACAGGAACAGTTGCCCAAATAAATGAGTGCACTTACAGGCACTATGTAGTCTAAAATAAAGGTTACTCATGCTAAAGCACATGTTAGAGTCTCAGTTCCTACTTACACCATTTGCTTTGTTTTCTTACATGTAACCCCCTCCTAGATGTGAAAAACAGTTTGCATGTTTTAGTAAACATTGATATTTTCCCCTAGAAAATTGCACTGTCTACCTTTATGCAAGTAAACTAAACTGTGCAGTTATATAAATGCAATAAACTATTAAGGCTAAGGAGACAAATACTTGTATATCTTATTTACTTACTTACCATAATTTGAAACTTCATTTGTTTTCTCCGAACTACTTGCCAGTGAATCTTTAGATGTTAACTCATCCACTCCAATGGAGCTCATGAAGTTTGCACTGTAACTTCCAGTGGGTGGAGCCTAAGCCTTTTGACTGAATCAAATTATGTCCTCATATTTCAAACAAATGTTCATATGTATGGAACCATAGTGGTTATGAAAGAAGTATAAATGACAAACTCTTCAGCACAAACTAATTTCTTAGTGGTAAAATTCTTTAGGTTCTAGGTATTAAAACCACATTTTATAAGTCCCAGTAAACACTAGCCATTACATTTGTAATATTTTGTAAACAACTTACAATATCTCAGAAACCATTCAAATTACAGCCATATTATCCACAGCTTTTTATTCATCTAGCTGAGATCATTCATATTAGGCTAAGGGGTTCTGTCTGTGTTACTTGGTTGTTGAGATATTTAGAAAAATCTGAAAATGATACCCATATAAATTAATATCATAAAACGATAGTTAATATCTATTTACCTGCACTATACAGAGGTCAAATATTAAGGCAGTTGAGTTTGCCACTGTGTAAACTTTAAGATGAAATATTTTAAAATTTTGTAAATAGCATGGTTTTGGAATTATTGATGCAAATATGAGCAAGCAATATTTGACGCCTAGAGGCGTCAGTAAGAGTTAACTGCAGATACATCTGGAGGCATCACTCAGATGTAATGAGTTAATTATAATGGGCTGAGAGAAATTTATGACATACAGAGTGTTCAGATGTCTAAGGATTAATTGCATGCAACTACCAACGACTCGTCTGAAATAAGAACAGTTATCAATAAGGTAAAAAGTTAGTAAATGTGCAGATGAATGAAAGAATCATTGTAAATTTCATTTAATCACAATATACAGACTTCCCATGGTTTACTGCCTGTACTTGCAGACTTCTTGACTTCCAATGACAGCATTTGCTAATGGAAAATATCATTAATGACTTGACAAATACAAGAAACCTGCCTTTTCCCATGCCTTTCATCATCTTGTCTTATTTTCAGGCATATTTGCTTAAAAACAATCTGTGACTTAAACAAGTGGCTAAACTAGATATACATCTCTGTAAAACCAGATAAGATTACCAAGGTTAAACCCAGAAGATATCATCTTAGCTTTTAGATCTAGGAGGATGCTTCTAATGCTTTCTCACTTGGAGGAATACAATGCCTTGTAGAGTTTTTTTTTAAGTTTACTCATACCAATTAGGTGAGCTGATGAAGAAGTGTTCTTGTTTTAATGTTATACCAGTTATAATTCTATTATTTAAATGCATTCTGAGAATATACAGGGAGGGGTACAAGTCCAAGGGTGGGAAGGGGTGGAAACAGGAAAAAATAATGAAATAATTGGGCCAATCCCAGGCTTGAGGTTGAGTACCTTATCTAAATATTCTAAACAGCCCAAGGAGGGCTTCCCAACTCAGTCTCTCATTAAGTCTATAATTCATCAGGTAAAAAAGTAATATTTACTACAGCTTACCAAATGAGGTATAAGCACTTATATTTACCAAACCTTACATTATATCATGGTACAGGAAGACAGCACAAGTAATAAGTAACATTTTTCAAATGCTTTTACATAAGGTTTATCAGGTCAATCAGTAATATGGAAAAAATCTGTCAATTATATTGAAATATAATGCCCACTTTTTTGAGGCTAGTGTTGGCTCTTTTAAAGTGGTATCACAATGCTATCCAGTGTTTGGAAGATTTAAGTACACTTCATCTTAACACTGTGTAATCTTGTAAGCTAGCTAGAATACTGTAAACATTTTTAATCTAACAGATTGTGTTCTTGTGTATATATATATATATATATATAAAGCAGTTTCTGTGAAAAATTTTTAAATAAAAAATAAGAATCATATTAAATGAATATGCAATTTTTTAACCATGTAAACCATAACTATGTTGAAATCTTATATATAAAAATCATTCCAAAAAAACTAATACCTAAAAATATTCCATGCATGCAATGAGATGGTAAAAGATATTAAAACCAATGGTAGCAAACAATAGGGGCATTCAATGAAAGAGTATATAAAATGTATGTAAATCTATGCTCAGTATTACCTATTGAGGCATTTTTAACATATATAAAAAACACTAGTACTTTTTGAAATTTACGTATGAATTTCACAGTGAGAAAATATCTTAACTGGATGTCCTCTTGACTAAGGACAGAAATAACCACAGATTTGTAGCTACCATTTTTAGAAAACCCTCTTCTCCATTTTGACAGCTACCACCCTATCAGAAGAAATCTGTAGTGAAAGGGCAGTTGGTTAGAGCTACTAGAATGGTCACCACTGATGAGGACTTGCACCATGAATGTGAACTTTTACTGGGTATGTTCCATAAGAGAGGTTACCCTGATGGACTGCTCAAGGAACTTAAGTTGTAGGTTATGAGAAAAAGAAATACTGGATGGTATAAACCTACTTTAGGAAGGTCAACAAATTTTAAAATGCAAGATATAGGGGCTGAAGTGGAGGGGGATGTAACTGGGAATTTGATCAAACCTCAATACTCCATGAATTTTATAATTACCTTTAATATGGATCATAGAACACTTAAATGGGTTTTTGAAAAAAATGGGCAATTATTTGTGAAAGTCCCACTTTAAGAGAGAAATTAGGACACAAACCCAGTTTTACATTTGGAAGAGATAGGAACCTGAAGTAAATTTTGGAATACACATCTAACGAAAACATGCATCAGATTTGTTGTATGAAGAAATGTGGGTTCTGTTCCCGATGTAAATTCATTCTAATGTGTGACAGGTTTCTTATTAGAGGCAATGAATTCAAAGTAAGATCAAATTTTGACTGTAATTCTAGGAGGGTGGTCTATGCAACATTATGCCAACAGTGGCCATGTTTTTGCATAGGTAAAACTGAGCATAGGTTGAAGGAAAAAAATTATGAACACTAGTATAACATTAATGCCTTAGCAAGACATGTTTTGGACAATGAAAGCCACACATTTAAGTTTGTAGTTATAGAAGGATTAAAGGAGGGGGTGAGAGGAGGTCCATGGATACAGTTATTAGACCTAAGGGAATTATATTGGCAACTGACTTTGAATGCCCGTGGTTGGCCTGGACTTAAAGAGTCTTGTTCCATTGCACCCCTTTTGAAATTTAAAGCATTGACTGGGTAATGAAACAGGTAAGGGAAAATGGTACAATAACACCTCTGGCCCCTTCGCTACTGATTTGCACTTTAAGCACCCCTTTTTACATTTTGAATACACAACACATCAACTGACAAAGGTATTTATGTGAACGTTTTTATTTAACACGCAATTTTTTCCCTCCCATTCAAGTCCCTTCAGGGAAATGACGTATGACATACATTTTATATACTCTTTAATTGAATGCCCCTATTGCCCGCTACCATTGGTTTTAATATCTTTAATATCTTTTACCATCTCATTGCATGCATTTAATACCAAGTTATTTTTAGGCATTAGTTTTTTGGAGCAATTTTATTGTATATGATTTTACCATAAGTACGGTTTACATGGTTAAATAATTACACATTCATTTTAATGTGATTTTTATTTAAAAAGTTTTCACAGAAACTACTTTTTATATATACAAAAAAACACAATCTGTTTGTTACTAAAAGTTTACAGTATTCTAGCTGGCTTGCAAGATTATGCATTGTTAAGATGAAGTGCACTTATATCTTCCAAATACTAGATGGCATTGTGATTTTACTTTGCCTAGGAAAGGTTGGAGATACTTCCTCTTGAAATATCAAAGGAAGTGTTGTCATTGCTCATGGATGTGAGTTTAAAAGTTTGGTGACTTAACTGTTTTTATATTCTGATGAAGTTCCGATAAGGGATGAAAGCTCTTAATATATATGGAACTTACTTGTTTTGATTTTTAATTGGTCTACCAAATAAAATAGTTGGTGCTTGCGACCTTCTGCCTTGGATTTGTTTTGGTTTGGAAACTTTTGGATTTTGCGTTTTACATGTTTTTCTTGGTTGCAGGATCCAGACCATTCCAATGCTGGCATCCCTGCATCCACCAAAGGCACTCTCTCTGATCGCCTTTTTTCAGTCACTTCTTCTTCTAGCTTCAGTCACAGCCACAGATTTTCTAAGGGTTCTAAGATTCATGGCTTCCACCTTTCCTATGCTGACTTTAGCTGGTTAGCCAGGCTTCATATGAGAAAACTACAGTGGTTCCTCAAGTTAGTGTGGCTTCAGCACTGTTAGCCACTGGATTTCTGAGTTCCCTTCCTTCCATGTCTGAAATCTGAACTTCAGTGGTAGATTCATCAACTTTCTCTCATCCCATGACTTCCTTTCCAGCTGCCAGTTCCTTCTCAGATACTCTTTTAAGATGCCACAGACAGAGGAGCTTCCTTCAAGTCCCTCAGGGTCCAGTGTCTCTGGCCTCCTCATCAGAGATCAGATCACATCAACATCAAGGAGGTGAGAGCTCTTCTTTTAGCTCTCATTTTCTTTTTCTTCCAGGGCTTCCTCAAGATGTTCACACACAGTGATGTGGTATATAAATAAGCAAGGGGAGATGAGATCTTACCTTCTTCACAGTCTCACTCTTCAGGTCTGGGATCTAGCTATCCAGTAATAAGAGACTGTTCAGGCAGTTTACATTCTCTTGTAAGCATAATCTAGTGGCAGAATGATCATGTCCAGCACACAGACTCACGAATGGCTGCTTTACAGAGATGTGTTTCTGGATATTATCCATCAGTGTGGTATTCCTCATGAAGATCTTCTTACCTCCCCTCTGAACAGACAACTCCCTTTATTCTGTTTCAGAGCCCCAAGTCCTCTGTCTTGGAAGGTGGACACCCTATTCTTTCCTTGCAAGGGGATGTTTCTGTACACCTTCCCTCCCCTTCCCCTAATTCCAAGTGTCCTGCACAAGATCAAGCAAGAATCCCACAAAATCTTGTTGGTGAATTCCTTTTAGCCAAGACATTGGATCATTGGATCCCCTTTCTTTTTCACTTAACCACAGACAAGCACCACCATTTCCTCACCAGGTGGATCTTCTTACTCAAGACAAAGGGTCTCATTCATTTTCACTTGTCCACTCTTCACCTGTTGCTGTGGTTGATAGGGTTCTGATTCCTTTTAGGCACCTCTTTTCTGAGGATGTGCTTCGGGTTCTGCAGGAGGACAGCAGACCCACCACCAAGAAATCATGTTTGTCCAAATGGAAGAGATTTACTGTCTGGTGCCTCTCTTGTAACCAGGATCCCTTTTTAGTGGGAATCCCTATGGTTCTCTCTCATTTGTGTGAATTGCCCCATGCTGGGTTAGCATATTCTTCAGCTGAAGCTCACCTCTCAGTAAGTTCTGCTTGCTTACCCTTGACTCCACCTTTAGCCTCTAGGTACTTGGAAGACTATTTTTCTTTTGGCCCTTACTTCAGCTAAGAGAGTATCTGAGCTTTAGGTTCTTATGGCTGTACCTCATTTTAAATTTTTCACAGGGACAAGGTGCCTCTTTGTACTAATCATTCTTTTATGCCCAAGGTGGTCAATGAGTTATCTCAGTCTATACCAACCTTTTTTACTTCTCTGAAGTCTGCTAGCGAGAAGGTTCTTAACACATTGGAGCTGCAAGGCAGCTCAGATATTATTTGGCTAAGACTAAGACCTTTCACAAATCTAAGCAACTTTTTGTTCCCTTTCATCTCAGGTCTTTGGGTTTGGCAATTTCTAAAGAAAGCATTTCTTCCTGGATTTTTAAGGCCATTGCCTTTTGTTATTCCTTTCTTGATAAATGTCTTTCTACCTCTATTAAGGCTCATTCTACCAGAGCTGTTCCTTCCTCTGGTGTCTTTATCAAAGGACTGAATGCCAGTTCCATCCTTGAGGCTGCTACATGTACTTCTGTCCATACCTTTACTAAACATTAAAAGTTGGTTGTTTCCCAAGCAAGAGCTGGCTTTCCCAGGGCTATCCTGCATGGATTTCTAGAGGGATTTTCAGTGCCTCCTTCCTCTCAGGTTTCCTCTTGAGCTTTTGAACTCTCCCTTACATAGGGACTACTGCGATAGTGAAATGGAAAGACGTAGTGCAGTTGTGTAAAATCCTACCACAACAGTAGATGTCCTTCTCTCCACTGTTTCAGTATTCTTTCCCTCCCCCCTCACCTTTCTGCTCTGTTTTTTTCTTTGGCCTTCCTCGTCAGGGATTCTTTTTTTCCTCCTTCTGGATGCACATGTCCCTCCTAGGGCTTTACAGTGCTGTGGTGTGTATGTCTGTACATCACCTTTATGGCCTACACCTTGTGCAGGCAGCATACATGTGAAATATAGTGTCTTTAAATTCTAAAGGCTTTGGAATACTGGCCGGACATTGGGCTATCCTTCACAGGAGATCCCTTACGTAGGATATTCTGCAACAGTGAAAAGAAGGACATCTACTGTTATGGGAAGATTTTACACAACTGTACTTTTTCAATTCCTTGTGCCTGATAAGACTTAAAAGAGATTTGTAGGTGTTTCTATGTACATCACAGTGGTTTACTGTTTTTGATTGTCATTTAGACGATCAAATATGTGTGAAAATCATTTTCTCGAACTGAGAGTTCAATCACCACAATGTCAAAGCTGACATGAGTGAACAGCCGCTATTGTCAACTTCAGCATTGCAGTGCAAATTGCACTACAGTGGGGATCGGGAAATGTACCCTTACCCTCACTGTAGTGCGATCTCGGAGTTTGTATATATAAGTAGGGGGGTGAAGGGGGTGCAGGGGGGCTTGCCCCCCCTGCAAACGTTATTGTTAGTTGTGGGCAGATGTGAGCATTTCAGCAAAGTCGATATTCGACATTGCTGAAATGCTCTGTTCGATATTTTGGTTGCTCGGTGTTTTGATTTCCGACAGTATTTGTTGGAAATCGTTACGTTCATCTAAATGATGTTTGCAAATATGATAGTAAACCCATCACAGCATTTGATGAGTCAAGTGTCACAGTGTATTTCCTTTGGTACTTTTTAATGAAAGCATCAACTTTTTATTAAACTACAGCTCCCCAAAAATGTAGCCTCTCCAGATGTAATGTGTGATGCATCCATAGACTTTAATGGGGCATGTTTTTCCTTGGTGACATCAGGGCAAGGAAACTGCCTAGTTTAAAATTATTTTTATATTTTAAGGAGATGACAGAAATGTTCTGAGATGGATGAAAATACTTTTTGGCAGTTTATGCACCACATGCTATGGTGCCTAAGTTAAGCTTTTGAACATCAGCAAATCAGTTTAAATAATCTTTTTAATTCCTTGAGTCTTGTCAGGTACTGTAGCCCCACCCCATCTATTTTCTTTTAATTTGTGGTCAGCGGTTTTTTTTCCCCAAGTGATAGGTTCTAGTTTCACTGGATTAAGATTTTGGAAAGTAGTGCATTATTTAAACAAATATCAGTAATGTTAGCCAGTTAGATATTTTGTATGTTTGCTACAAGTCAGAGTCATAGGTTTATAGGTGCTTACTAGGCTATTGCTCTGTGAGGATCTTTAAAAGTCTAGCCCTGCATTCCTATAGTAACCTTTATATTTTGCAATACAAATATCCAAAGATGGGCTAAACAAGTATACATTGGGGTAATTACATGCTTCCCCTATCTATGAGGTTCAGTGGTGCTAAACTAGAGATGACTTTGTGGTTACCCACTCATTTGTCCACATTACATTTGAACAGAGAAGACAAGTACTCTGCATTAAGTGGAGTGGAAAATGGTTCCATTGAGGTAGTATTCTCTGCGATATATACCTATTCTTTCAGCATGTTCTGTTAATTTTGTAAAAGAGATTGAGGTCCTGTGAGCAGGTGCTTATGATTACATTTGACTTGTAAATGTGTAATAGGTCTGACAGTATAGGTTTGTTGAGGATCTATGTGGAAGGCAGAGGTCACCTCTCAATAGCCTGCATGATACTGAGAAGAAAGACAAGGCTCTGAGTCATTCAGCATAGTTTTTGTACTTAGGTTCTTGAATTGTTTTAGAGAGAAAGCATTGTGGTCATTCTAGTTGTGACAAGTGTTTGGACAAGGACTTACCGATATGAGCATTATACCCAATGATTGGCTTAATGAGTGCTGAGTTCAGTGGAACCTGACCTTGGATCTGAACACCATACCTTTAGATATAAACTGTGCAGTGAAAAACAGGCTCCCTTACAATAGTGGATAAGTGGATATTAATGGACAGTTCAACTATGGGATCATTTTTCGGGGGGGGTGTTGTTAATGTGATAATTACAAGGAGAATCATGCTTGCCAAAGGATATGACTATACATTTCTTGGCATTTAGTTATAATCCATGGTTTTGGCATTATTTGTTTAGGATCGGCTTTCTTGCAGGATTTTATTGTCCTCTGGGGAGTTTATGATAGCACTAAGTTTGCAGTCATCTGCAAACTTGGACATCCTCAAACTCTTAACATTAACTTTGACCTCTGAGAAGTAAATCCCAAAGAGGAGTAGCCTAAGGACTGAATCCTGGGGTATGCTGCTAGTGACAGGTCTTTTGTAGGAGGCATAGACATCCACCCTTACTTACTTGGTTCTCTTTGTGAGACAATTTGATATCCAACGTATTACACATGACTTAATATAAATTTGGAGAGTTTACCTATGATGCCTGAGTGTAGGATGGTGTTGAATGTCTTTGCATTGTGCAGTGATTTGTTGTCATCCATTGCCTCAATTAATTTTTCAAAGAAGTCGACCAGGTTAAGTAGGTAGGACCTGCTCTTGATGAATCTGACTTAGGTTGTGTCAAACATCTATAGGTTACCTATATCCCTGTTTCTTAGTTCCATAGTGATTCTATCCATAGCCTTACAGATGACACTGGTCAGGTTTATAGGTCTATAGTTACATGGGTGCATTGAAGCCCCACCTTTGTGCAAAGTAATGACTATTCTTGCCCTCCATTCATCTGATTTCAGGCTAATATTGAATATCATCTGTAGGGAGTCTGACAAATCATGTTTCAAGATATCCAGTAGGAGTCCTGGTATGTTATCTGGCCCCACTGATATAGTGTTCTTGAACCTAGATAGTCCCTTGAGAACTTGTTCTGAGAATATTTCAGGAGTTGTAGATACAGGTATTTGTTCTGATAATATTGGGGGGGTGTGAAATTAGAGGTGAATTTGTCCATTGGTAAATTGGGTATGTATTCTGAATCAGGATATATATCATTTACTATTAGCTTTGTGTAGTGCTGGACGTTGTTTTGGAAATTTCTAACTTAGTTAAAGAAGGCTTTGTGGTTATCTTTCCCCTGGGTGGCTATTTTTACCTCACATCTGGGTTTGGTTAATTAGATCAGGAGTCAAAGTTCCTTATTTATGCAAGAGCCTTTTTGTCACTGTTTGGCAACAGCTATGTTTAGAAGAGGTCTGTAATATCCCGTGGCACAACTAAAAACTTGAATTAACAATTCCATAAATTACACAACCCCAAGTTAAGCTATACTATATTTTAATACTTAAAATTCTGCATATTGCACTTGACATTTTCCTCTGTCTGTTTCAACTGGATCAAGTTCTAGTATTTGCCTAGAAAAGAAAGCTAAGAATCCACTTGTATCTGATTACTAGCACAAGCATTAATTTTGACATGTACTAGTTTTAAGTTACAGTCATCTTCTGGCAAATGTTGGATCAGAAATGAGTCCCTTGGTTGTGCAGCATTTCCTGTCCAGATTTATATTTAACTCTATGACAGATCTTTAGTGACTGAATGTCGATATGACAGGATGCTTAGTTACAATGTAAAATAAGTTGATTTGGTATTACTGAAGCAGGTATGGTTTCCATTCCCCAAACAGCCCCATGCATACTATGCAGCATCGTGCAAGTCTCTTAATCACCTAATGCTCCTGTTTACACTTGTATTTAGTATGCTTGTCATCTCATGCTGTTTCCCAGTAGGTACGTCTATTTTCATTGTAAACCGGCCATTTGATTTTTAATTAGCACATTTGTTGGCAGGCATTCCTATGTGAAACACCAAAGACTGAAAAAGGCACTGAATGCAAATTATTATTATATTTAATAATATCCCCTTCACTGCAGAGGTCGAGAATGTTGTAGAAACCAGCAGTAGAATCACTTTTTTTTCTTTACCTGTCATAGAGGTACACCAGACTGCAGTTTTTCATAGATCCATGTTGAATGAAAAGAGAAGAGATTTAACATAAGAAGTTGGATTTTGCAGAGAAAACAGCAGGGCACAGACACCTGTTTCCTGACTAGTGGTTCAATTTAAATTATCCTGTAGGCTACCGACTGTTTTTCCTGGATCTCTGCTTTGATGCCAACAGCATGACAATCTGACATTTCAGCAAGTCCAGCAGAAGGTCCAAAATCTCGGTCCATTAGTCTTTTTCCTTATGCACAACGCAGTAAATAAAGCCGCTATGCATATGCAAATGGAATGATATAACTGCATGTGGGTGGGTGTCCGTGGGTGAGGGGGGATGAAAGTCTGCATTGCAGTGATTAACATTTCTGTGTGCACCTTAGTGGTATGACCAAAGCATTTTTAACACTGACTTCACCAGTAGCACTACTTTAATAAATATAAGCAGCAGCAGAAGTTGAAAATATTGTTGAATTTTGTTTATAAAACCAAAGTTAAGATATGATAGGTGATTGAAAATACCTGTTACCATTTGTTACTGGACAGAAGGACTTGTTTTTCCATAGGCATGTGAGTCTGTATCACAAAGAGGAGATAAAGCAGTGGAGAAAATTACAACTACCAGCCCAGAGTTAGACATTTGTGTGAATCAAATACACTGATTAAAAGCATAGCCTGCTAAGTTATGAAAAATAAATAAGAACATTTTCAAGTATAGCAAAGAGAGACTGCGGAAGAATTAACAATGCCAAATTTGGAGAGGGAGAAATGTATAGAATGTTCCATTCAAAAGCAGAGTTACTGAAAGAACATTCACACAGACATTTTCCTCTATTCAGTCCTCAGTCCAGAGCCATACAGGTAACTGAGGTCAGCACTCCTGAAGCAAAGGTAGGGGAAGAACACGGAGCACCTTCCATGGCTTTGTACAAACTAGTTTTACTGCTGGATTTCTTTCCTTAACTGGAAGGGTGGAACATAACATAGGTAATGAGTGTACTTTCCAGCTGTTTTCAGATGTATACACACTTTTCCAGCTGTTTCCAGATGTATACACACACTTACATCACATGGTTTCAGAAGCACAGATCATAACCTCCACTAAAGCTTCCTCATTCCAATGATATAATTACATGAACAACATAAGATTCTAAAAAAAAAATCTCCACTAATACAGTCAGACGTAACACCTGATAATAACTTACAAACATAAAGATGAACCTTTGCATGCAAAATCCCACCTCTGTACCCCACCTTTCATTGATACTTTTTTCCCCCTGTTCTTGTCAGTCATATTTCTGCCCAACTTCAATAGGTGACTATAAATACTATAAATTAAAATATAAACACTAATCTCCTCATTCAAAAACGTCCCAATATGAATCTATCCCATTACTAACATGTTCTCTGTTATACTCATTTCTAGAGATTAACCATTGTGACCAACCACTTACACCTTATACAGAAAATAAAGCGCATGCATGTACTGTCAACACATGTCAGCATAGTTCCATATATCTACCACAGGAGCATAAGCAATTGCAAAATGCATTATGGTCCTCTGAAAAGTTGCTAATCATCAGAATTCACACCACTATCATCCACAAGCTAAATGTCTTTTTAAGAAAATATCCATCAAGTTGATGTACAACGGGAATCCCACTGATTTTAACCATCATCATAAACCCCCATTTCCCATTTTCTGCATGGGGTCAGTGTTGTTTCAACTCTTGCCATCTCCCTCAATATTAAAATGAAAGCGCTAATTATGTTTCCAGTGTATTTTTTGTTTTTTCTACACTGTGGAGTGGAACTTTAGTTGGAGTCACTGTGGTAAACACACTTTCTTGTTTATCTCTCTCAGTTAAATTATTCTCCTAACTTTTTGACAGTCATGTTTGATTGTTGATGTTCTGCAAAATCAATCCCTGTCTTTGCTGGATGCCCTCATTTCCTCTTGCCCTCTTCCTGTTTGTCCAAAATCTTCTTCACCAAATCATCTGTTTTCCTACACATGTGCTGCATTCACCGTAATCTGTTTTATTTGACCTTCTCTGCATTAATTTTAACCCTGGTTGCCTGAACTACAAGAACTGTCAACACATGCCAGCATACTTCCATATATTGACAATAACAAACACTGTAGCTTTCCACCAATCTCTAACACATATCAGTCTGTCCAACCTCTTAACTATTGAGATGATCATAATTACTACTCCCCTCACTTATTGTGCATGTAATTCCTCTTCAACATTTCTTAATGAAATATCGCATGCCTGGATCTTTGTAGCATTAACAACAAATGTATAATCTTAAGATATAGCTACATCAACACAAATCTATTTTAGCAGTCACAAAAACTCGGTTTAAGGGTGAATTCTGTACCTCAGAATGCCTTAGGCAAAATTTCGTCAGAGTCTGCAGGGGTGTTGACTGGATTTTAATTAGCCAGCTTCTGCAGAGAAATTTAAATATCCGTTGACTTGTTCAGTCCATTCATCTTCATTACTGGGATGTTTCAAAGACAGCAAGGCTGCAAAGAAGGAAAAGAAAACTGCAAAGCCTCTTTTCCATCTGAATTCCTGCCTTTTCAATGACAATGACGTCTGTGGCTTTCTATATCTAGAGGAACCAAAAAGTGGTGTGGTGCTTATGAAGAAAAACAGTTGAACCAATAAATAAACACCTGAGCGATAGTTTCTCCAAATAATTTATTGAAAAAAAAGTTTAGCGCTTTCGTCATATATAATTGACTTCTTCAGAACCAGGTTTAATGAAATCTTGGAAATTGAGAGGATGCCTGAGGAGTGGAGAAAAAGTGTGTTGGTACCGATTTTTAAGAATAAGGGTGATGTGCAGAGCTGTAGTAACTACAGAGGGATAAAATTGATCAGTCACAGCATGAAGTTATGGGAAAGAGTAGTGGAAGCAAGGTTAAGAAGAGAGGTGATGATTAGTGATCAGTAGTATGGTTTCATGTCAGGAAAGAGCACTACAGATGCAATGTTTACTCTGATAGTGTTGATGGAGAAGTATAGAGAAGGTCAGAAGGAGTTGCATTGTGTCTTTGTGGACATAGAGAAAGCATATGACAGAGTGCCTAGAGAGGAGTTGTGGTACTGTATGAGGAAGTCAGGAGTGGCAAAGAAGTATGTAAAAGTGATACAGGATATGTACGAGGGTAGTGTGACAGTGGTGAGGTCTGTGGTGGGAGTGATGGATGCATTTAAGGTGGAGGTGGGATTACATCAAGGATCAGCTCTGAGCCCTTTCTTATTTGCAATGGTGATTGACAGGTTGACAGATGAGATCAGGCAGGAGTCCCCATGGACTGTGATGTTTGCAGATGACATTGTGATCTGCAGTGAGAGTAGGGAATAGGTTGAGGAGACCCTGGAGAGGTGGAGATATGATCTAGAGAGGAGAGGAATGAAGGTCAGCAGGACTAAGACAGAATATATGTGTGTGAATGAGAGGGAGGATATAGGAATGGTGAGGATGCAGGGAGTGGAGTTGGTGAAGGTGGATGAGTTTAAATACTTGGGATCAGCAATTCAGAGTAATGACGAGTGTGGATGAGAGGTGAAGAAGAGAGTACAGGCAGGATGGAGAAGAGTGTCAGGAATGATTTGTGACAGATGGGTACCAGTAAGAGTGAAAGGGAAGGTCTACAAGAGGGTAGTGAGACCAGCTATGTTATAGGAGTTGGAGACGGTAACATTGACAAAAAGGCAGGAGTCTGAGCTGGACATGGCAAAGTCAAAGATGTTATGATATGCACTGGATGTGACAAGGATGGACAGGATTAGGAATAAGTATATCAGAGAGTCAGCTCAGGTTGTACGGTTTGGAGACAAAGCCAGAGAGGTGAGATTGCATTGGTTTGTACATGTGCTGAGGAGGGATGCTGGGTATATTGGGAAAAGAATGCTAAGGATTGAGCTGCCAGGTAAGAGGAAAAAAGGAAGGCCTAAGATAAGGTTTATGGATGTGGTGAGAGAGGACATGCAGGTGGTTGGTGTGACAGAGCAAGATGCAGAGGACAGGAAGAAATGGAAACAGATGATCTGCTGTGGTGACCCCTAATGGGAGCAGCTGAAAGAAAATGAAGAAGAAAAGTAGAAGACTAACTTCATTTTTAAACAATAGTAATTAATAATTAGTTAAATATCCTACTAGGGGCTCAAATAACCTTGATCTTGCCCTCACAAAATTGGCCACTTCTTGCACACATCTGTATGTTTTACACTTCCCTGTGAAATCAGTGACCTTTTCCTTTAAAATGGTGGTACTTCCCCTGCAAATACCTCTGTGTTTAGGGTCTTCTCACAAGCAAACAGCAATAAATTCCCCTGTAATCCTCCTCTGATATACCCCATTGCTATAGCAATTGCCTATGCCTCTGAAGTGTACTCTCACTTAAATAGCTGTACTGATAAGGCAGTCACTGGCCTCACCAAATACAGAGAGATATTTAAAGCAAACCCTTTGGGTGGAATATACATAAAAGTAAATTATATAACAAGAAAAAAAAATTACTTGATGTTTTAAGAGGTGTCAT
The DNA here is from genome assembly GCF_019279795.1 of Protopterus annectens. Classification (NCBI taxonomy): domain Eukaryota; kingdom Metazoa; phylum Chordata; order Ceratodontiformes; family Protopteridae; genus Protopterus; species Protopterus annectens. The sequence goes on from NC_056749.1 coordinate 637,062,081, forward strand.
TTCTACCTAAACCCCAGGGCTGGTCTCCCCCACCCCCAAGAGGCATGTCATATGAGAGGGATAATGGGTGGAGTGGAGAGGATGGTGTGCCCATTATAGGAGAAAAAGAGATCAACTGGAAGACAGAGGAGCAAGAGGAAGCTGGAAATGACTGGCTATGAGGTGGAGTCATATCTGGTAAAAGTGGATTTGGCTTATAGGACGAGCACAGGAGGGACAGAAAAGATTTGGGTACAGCACACAGAGGGAGACAACCAGACAACCAGTAAAAAGGGTGGGAAGGCTGGGGTGGTGCAACTGGAGGCAGAAAAGTTACATGTATGAGAGGTAGTGACCTGGGATAGGATGAAAATGAGGAAAACGCATTAAAGAAGCAAAGAAGAGGTTTTTGGTGATTGAAAAAAGCTGTCATTAAGGGAATTAAGAGTCTTAGGAAGGGAGACAGGAAAGACTAAGTTATAGTAAAACCTGTGTCAGGGCTTAAACTTACTAACTCATGGGAGGAAGTGACCAGGGTGGTCATTAAGGGATCTGTGTCAGAAGATCAAAAGATCAGATTATTGAAACCAAGAAGATAGAATCTCAGAACTTCGAACTGTTTTTTCCTCTGTAAGCTGGTATTTTTTGGAGTCAGATGTTTGCCCTTTACTCAATGTGGAGCAATTGCAGAGTTGATATATATATAATAAATAGGTGGTGTGGAGTATTCAGGGGAGCTTGCTCCCTCTTCAAAAACACCATTTTTTTGTGATTCCGGCTTCTAGAGGAGAAGTCAGTTTAACATTATAAGATTCAATCTTCTTGGTTCTGATAATCTGGTCTTTCGATCTCTGACATACCCATCATCAAGAGGAACATTGCATGTTGTGGTGCAAAGATATGGTGTGAATAATGCACTGCTGAAGTTACAGCAAAGAAGGCCACAGAGGTATCAAAAATATGCATTAGAAGAGATTAAAGGTAGTATTCTTAGAAGAGTTACATCTGCCAGCAGACATTAGTCTGGGGGAAGAGATGATTAGGAAGTATGAAATTTAGTTGCAGTACTGGACATAGGAGGAGGTTGGGAATGGTAGGGCGATAGGGGAAAACATGACAAAGAAACCATCTCTGTCTGGTTAAGGGCCATGTTTAGCCCAGAAAAGACAGAGGTTCTCATGTTAATTTAGAAGGTTATGCCTCATTACTTGTACCAGAGTGAGTCACAGAATCAAAGAAAGAACGTAGGTAGTCAACTAAAAGGTACAAGGAGAAATGCATATAAACAAATAATGGTGATGCAGGACATACTGGATAGTATTACTATACATTGCTGGAGGTCATTTTAAGGTTTTAGGAAGATGTAGGAGTTGTAAGAAATAATTCAGGAAGGGAGAGTATTCACTGCTGGTATTATAAAATGAGCCACTGATAAGAGGGATGGAACAGGAAGTGTCTTGGTATAGGTTACTAAGCAGTGGTAACCAAAGAAACAAAATGACCCACTGCATAAAAAACAGGCTGCTTTAAAGTCTTTTATGCAACGGGTTATGCTGTTTCTTTGGTTATTAGTCTTATTGTTCAACACTGAGCTGTCCTCTCCTTTTTGGTTTCTGTTCAGGAATGACAGAGAGGGGACAGATGGAGAGGAGCAATGACCTGTGTAAAGGAAAACATAAAAAGCAAGGTCAGATAAAAGGTTCAATGCCATCCAGTGAAGTGTGCAAGGCAGCACAATAAGTCAAAGCTTAGGGTAAACATCCTGGGATGTTAAACTAGAGGAATAGGGGCATTAATGCATCAGTGTAGTATATTAGACCAAGGGCACATCAACAAAGGAGAATGAGAGACAGAAATAATAAAGGAGAGGGGTAACAGGAAGAAGGATATATTCACGGAATCTGCATGGAGCAAACTCGGAGATTCCAAGCTTAAGAACAGAGAAATGGAGCAGGAGGATATGAGATATTGGGTCATGAGCAATTCATCCAGCTTTTATGGGATTATACAAAAAAAGGAAATAAATCTCAGTACAACTTTAACCAAGGCAGAAGGTATCAGAAATTTTGAGATCAAGGAGGTGTTAGCTGTCACTGGTCATGCCACTGTATGGTTAGAAGAGCAGAGAAATGTAAGGTTATAAAGGTAGAGATAGTGATGTGCTAGTTTAAGTGAAGGGATTAAGCAGAATTGTGCAGAGAGTCAAAAGTGACTGATGGAGTCTAGAGGCAAACATAGGGAGTGACTAAGCTAAAAGAAATGGATCAGAGACGGAGGACTCAATAGTGTGGGCAAGATTTTGAGAATGAGACAAAATAAAGGAAAAGGCTCATCCAGATACATATGAATGTGAGGGTAGCAGTTAGGATTAGAGCTGGCATGTACAATCACAAAGTGGAAAAGGCACAGCGCTAGGAGACAAGCAGAAGATAGTAAACGAGATGAGAATAGTGAATTTGGAAGTGAAAACAAGTTGGCAGAGATGGGGACAAAGGAGAAACGTAGACATTTTAGGCATGTAGCAGAATGTGAGAAAGTAGGAGGGTGGGAATGACTTTTCCAGGCTATGCAAGGATGAGAAAAAGTTCAAGAAAACAAGAAAAAATGTGGAATGAGTATTTCACTTTAGTCTTCATGAAGGAAATGGAGGGGAAGGTTCCATGATGGAAAAGAGGCAGAATGCAGAGTAAAGGTGGATATAAATCAGAGTGCACTCTGAGTTAGTATAGAAGAAATTGCCAGGTTGGTAGGCATGAGACCAGATGGGCTACCTCTCAGAGTCCTCATGAATGTGGCCAGTGCACTGGAGGATTGCCTAAAAGAAATCTTCCACAACTCACTGGCCATTGCAGAATTACCTGAGGGTTAGATAAGAGTAGCAACTTTGTACAGGGGTCAAGGAAGGAGAAATGTGGTGAACTCCAGGCTTGTCAGCCTACTAACACTGATTGATTCCTGACAGTGATTTATATTCTTACTCCAACTGTCTAATCAATAAAAAAGGGTCTGTTCCCATAGATATGAACTTTCCTAATATCTCCATTACCGGTTTGGTGGATATGGGCATCCTAAGGCAATGTAGAACTTACCTCATGTTTACTGACAACCAGTTAACTGATATGGCATTTGAGAGATGTATTTACACATTGTCACTGGAGGCAAAGGTCTCACATAAAAGTACTCCTAATGTCAGTAAGATTGTCAGTAGTACACACGCTGCCCCATCACGTACAATTCAAAGCAGACATATAGACTAACATATGCTGTGGCACTTACGTGTAACCTTCCTAAACAACAAAGACGTCCTAGACAAAGTACACAAAACAAATACCCTCAGCAGCCCCAAATGTACTCTTTCAAAACAACACATAGTGCTACATCTAATGGAGCCTTTACCTTTAAGACCATAAGACAAGTCACCACACAATCCAACATTCTAGTCATTGGAGACTCCATCATAAGACACATTGATGTTCCTCTCACCAGGCTGAGTAAAGAGAAATTTACATCAGTTGCTTATCAACCAGGATCCACCACATTACGCATGCACTTAGGTCATTGGACCACAATTACCAAAATGACTCAGTCATAGTCCATGTGGGAGTAAATAACCTGAGACATACCTCCCTAGACTATATGAAGAGAGACATCATGGAGCTCTTGGAATATGTGTCTTAGGCTGGTATGAGCCTAGCATTGAGCAGCATTTTACCTTTTCCAAGGATGATGCCACAATACGAACAAAAGATGATTGGCTTAGTTTCTGGAGTCATTCTAAGGGGGTGCAATATTTGTCACCATGGAAGGAGATGGTCAGAAGACCGTGCTGCTTTGCCAGGGATGGTCTGCACCTCTCCCCTCTAGGCTTTTGAATAATAGCTAAAACATTGTCTTCCTCAATAGTGCCTTTTTTAGGCAATGCCAAACTGAAAGTACTTCTGACATAGCAAATCAAAGCCAAGAACATCTAAAGGTAATACTGCTCAATGCTACGAGTCTAAACAAATAACTCCACTGCCTAGAAGCTCTCTTTACCCAAGAGAATGCTGGTGTGTGTGCAGTCACTGAGACATGGTTTAAAGCCATGGAGAGCACACCAACAGTGCAAGATTATAATGCCTTCCACACATTTAGGCCAGCTACTTCACAGAGGCAGGGACTAAAGGTGGAGGTGTCTCTATTTACATCAAAAATAAATATACTTAAGCCTGGTCAAACAGGACAATGCACTTGAGCTGGTCCAAGTTAAAATCACCATAGGTAAAACCCAGTACAACTTTCTTGCAAGCTTTAGGTCCCCCTCTATGACCCAGGAAACCTATACTACGTATTTAAACTTATTAGAAACACTAACCATCCAGCCCAATTCCATATTCATGGGTGACTTTAATTACCACACTATTAACTGGGAATCCTATATGACACCAAATGTACATGCAAAGAGATTCCTGGATTTTGTAAATGCAAACTCCCTGGACCAGATAGTCAGTACACCAACCAGGGGTGCAACCATAGTGGATCTGGTCCTCACTAATATGAGAGACTGCTGCACACCCCCTACTGTAATGCCTTCCCTGGCCAGGTCAGACCACAAAATGGTCTCCTTTGAAGTAAAAATAAAACCTGGACCCCCAGCAAAACCTGGAATATTCAGGAACTATTTTAAGGCTAACCTCCTGCTATTAAGTGAGAACCTGGCAAAATTTCAAGCCCCCATGAACCCTGAGAACATGTCTGCCTATGTGGAACTTTTCACAGAAACCCTGCACAAGCATGTTATAGCTGCATAGAGGCAACTGTGCCCACCAGGATGAAGTACAGAACTAACTCAAAAAAACAAGCCACCCTGGTGGAATCACAAAATCAATCGACTGCATAACAGGAGGAAGAAAATCATGGTAAAAATTAGGAGGTGCAGCACCCAGCAGGATAAAAGCATGCTCATCAATCTAAACAAACAACTCAGAGGACAAATAAAGTCTACCAAAGCCAAATGTGAGGTAAGTTTAGCCTCCCAAGCCAAGGACAACCACAAAGCATTCTTTAGCTATGTATGCTACCTCAAAGGCAATACACATTTGTGTGCAGAGCTCATTGTAAATGCAGCCATCTATATGAGCCAGAAGATATAGCAATCCTCCTGGCAGATAGATTCAGCTCCAACTTTACTCCTCTTTCTCCCCCTCAACCTTCCATCAGGAAATATCATCAAATATAACTCCCCCCTACTATCACTAAGGAACATGTACTTAATGGTCTCTCTAAGACCAAGAACACTGCATCATTGGGCCCAGAAAATATCCTAGCATGCTTTCTAAATAGCATGAAATATGACCTATCAGAGCCTCTGTAATTACTATTTAACTGTAGCCTCCAAACAGGCTTTGTGCCTCACGAATGGAGAAATGCAATAGTCATCTCTCTGCACAAAGGTGGGCCATCTGCAGACGCCAGAAACTACAGACCCATAAGTCTCACTAGTCTTATATGTAAAGCCATGGAAAGAATTATTATGGAGATGATCAATAGAGATATCGTAAACCTTTACACACTAGACCCAACCCAGTTTGGTTTCATCAAGGGCAGATCATGCCTACTCAACCTGGTAGACTTCTTTCAGAAGGTCACCAAAGCAATGAATGAAGGCAAAATAGTTCACACTGCCTATTGACCTGGCCAAGGCATTGACACAGTACCCCACTTGGGCATTGTTGACAAACTCAAGAGGTTAGGTACAAATCCATATGTCATCCAGTGGATAGCCAACTGGCTCACAGACAGGACCCAGAAAAATAGAATTGAGAAGTCCACCTCTACAAAGAGGTCAGTCACAAGTGGAGTCCCTCAAGGATCAGTCCTTGGACTGCTCCTTTTTGGCATCTACTTCTCAGAAGTCAAGGCCAATGCCAGTGGTTTCTGGCTGACTAAATCTGCAGATGATTGCAAATTAGGAGCTGTCATTGAATCTTACATTGACACAAATGTTCTCCAGGAGGGGGTGACACAGGCAAACAGCTGGTATCAGAGCTATGGACTGAAACTAAATGCCAAGAAATGCATAATAATATTCTTTGGGAAGTCATCTATCCCTGGTAACTATCATATTGACAACACACCCCTTATAGTTGACCCCGTAGTCAGGGACTTAGGGACACACATAGATAGTAATCTAGCCTTTGATTATTATGTGTTTACAGTGGTGAGGAAATAATTCTATGTTGCACAATTTATAAACAAAGGTATGGCATCTAAGTCCAAGGAAGTCATTGTTCCACTGTATTCGGCATTCATCAGACCTATCATTGAGTACAATGCTCCCTCTGGTATGTACCTAACCAGGCATATCCAACAATTGGAATGTCCACAGAGATTTTTCACTAAAAGAATACAGGGTGTAAGTAATATGTCCAATGCAGACTGCCTCAAGGCCCTATCCCTATATTCTATCTCCTACAGGCTTTTGAGAGGAGATCTATGACTGGATTACAGAGCATTGTCAGACCCCCCCCCCCCCGATGGACCTCCTGCATAGCCACAAAACAAACAGCACCAGAAATACCCTTTCTAAAGACTTAAACCTTACCTGTGATTTAAATAGGACCTGCTGGAGAGATAGGTATGTATCCCAGAGACTACCCCATCTATGGAACAGGCTTCCCATCCATGTGAAGCAGAGTTACTCCCTAACCCAATTCAAGTGCAACTTGGAAAATTGGATGGGAAACCGGAAATTCATCCCGGGTTTGGCACCTATGTCTCTAATGGACACAGGTAACCTGTAAATGGTTCATCTCCTAGGCGCATGCTTACACTTATCAAGGCTATCAGAACTTGTCAGAGATTTGGGATGCATGGCTAGGTTTAAAAAGGCCCTTGTGGTCATTAGCAATCTCCAAGACAGCAACCACTAAAGGTTCTTGTTCAGAAGAGCAATATATCAGTTGAAATTGATTTTGTTTTTTTTTTTTTGACTAGATTGTTGGAAAACTTGGCATGTCCATAACAGTCGACGCCTACTTAGACTCACCAAACCTTTTGATTGAGTCTTGCACAGCCAACTGCCAGGAAAACTGCAGACATTGGGCCAGGACTGAAATTAAGTAGCTAGGTTGCTACACAATCAAAGAGTATATCACAGTGTATTATGGTGTGAGAGACAATGTCAGGGATTGGGGAAATGGCAGTGCAGTACTGCAGGATTAGATTCAGTACTCTTTGTTGTGTTTATTTTCAGGAATATTTGAGGGAATAGAGTAGTGGATCAACCTCATCACTGTTGACACAAAGTTAGATGAAGTCTTTGAAGATGGGGAAAATCTGAGGAAGGGTTTGTAAAAGCTGACCAAGTGAGCAGAGAGATGCCCTTTGATGTTCACTGTAGAGAAATACAAAGGACTACACTTGGACTACAACAGCCCAAATGTGAGATATCACCTGGACAGAATGGAACTGAGCAACAGCCCCAGTGGAGATATCAACTGGACAGAATGGAACTGAGCAATAGCCCTAATGTGAGCTATCACCTGGACAGAATGGAACTGAGCAACAGCCCTAATGTGAGATATCACTTGGACAGAATGGAACTGAGCAACAGCCCTAATGGAGATATCACCTGGATAGAATGGAACAGAACAACAGCCCTGTTATGAGATATCATCTGGATAGCATGGACCTGAACAACAGCCCTAATGTGAGCTATCACCTGGACAGGAAGGAACAGAACAACAACCCTAATCTGAGATATCACCTAGACATCATAGAACAGAACAACAGCCCTCATGTGAGATATCACCTGGACAGAATGGAACTGAGCAACAGCCCTAATGTGAGATATCACCTGGATAGAATGGAACAGAACCACAACCCTAATGTGAGATATCACTTGGACAGAATGGAACTGAGCAACAGCCCTAATGTGAGCCATCACCTGGATAGAATGGAACAGAACCACAACCCTAATGTGAGATATCACCTGGATAGAATGGAACAGAACCACAACCCTAATGTGAGATATCACTTGGACAGAATGGAACTGAGCAACAGCCCTAATGTGAGCCATCACCTGGATAGAATGGAACAGAACCACAACCCTAATGTGAGATATCACCTGGATAGAATGGAACAGAACCACAACCCTAATGTGAGATATCACCTGGATAGAATGGAACTGAGAAACAACCCTAATCTGAGATATCATCTGGACAGCATGAAATTGAACAATAGCTCTAAGGAGATATCACCTGGACAGCGTGGAACAGAGCAACAGCCCTAGTGTGAGCTATCACCTGGATAGAATGGAACAGAACCACAGCCCTAATCTGAGATATCACTTGGACAGAATAGAACTGAGCAACAGCCCTAATGTGAGATATCACCTGGACAGAATGGAACTGAGCAACAGCCCTAATGGAGATATCACCTGGATAGAATGGAACAGAACAACAGCCCTGTTATGAGATATCATCTGGATAGCATGGACCTGAACAACAGCCCTAATGTGAGCTATCACCTGGACAGGAAGGAACAGAACAACAACTCTAATCTGAGATATCACCTAGACATCATAGAACAGAACAACAGCCCTAATGTGAGATATCACCTGGACAGAATGGAACTGAGCAACAGCCCCAGTGGAGATATCAACTGGACAGAATGGAACTGAGCAAAAGCCCTAATGTGAGATATCACCTGGATAGAATGGAACTGAGAAACAACCCTAATCTGAGATATCATCTGGACAGCATGAAATTGAACAATAGCTCTAAGGAGATATCACCTGGACAGCGTGGAACAGAGCAACAGCCCTAGTGTGAGCTATCACCTGGATAGAATGGAACAGAACCACAGCCCTAATGTGAGATATCACTTGGACAGAATAGAACTGAGCAACAGCCCTAATGGAGATATCACCTGGATAGAATGGAACAAAACAACAGCCCTAATGTGAACTATCACCTGGACAAAATGGAACTGAGAAACAACCCTAATCTGAGATATCATCTGGACAGCATGAAATTGAACAATAGCTCTAATGGAGATATCACCTGGACAGCGTGGAACAGAACAACAGCCCTAGTGTGAGCTGTCACTTAGGCATCATAGAACAGAACAACAGCCCTAATATGAGATATCATCTGGAGAGCATAGAACTGAGCAACAGCCCTAATGTGAGATATCATCTTGACAGCATGAAACTGAACAACAGCCCTAATGTGAGATATCACCTGAACAGAATGGAACTGAGCAACAGCCCTAATGGAGATATCACCTGGATAGAATGGAACAGAACAACAGCCCTGTTATGAGATATCATCTGGATAGCATGGACCTGAACAACAGCCCTAATGTGAGCTATCACCTGGACAGGAAGGAACAGAACAACAACTCTAATCTGAGATATCACCTAGACATCATAGAACAGAACAACAGCCCTAATGTGAGATATCACCTGGACAGAATGGAACTGAGCAACAGCCCCAGTGGAGATATCAACTGGACAGAATGGAACTGAGCAACAGCCCTAATGTGAGATATCACCTGGATAGAATGGAACTGAGAAACAGCCCTAATCTGAGATATCATCTGGACTGCATGAAATTGAACAATAGCTCTAAGGAGATATCACCTGGACAGCGTGGAACAGAGCAACAGCCCTAGTGTGAGCTATCACCTGGATAGAATGGAACAGAACCACAGCCCTAATGTGAGATATCACTTGGACAGAATAGAACTGAGCAACAGCCCTAATGGAGATATCACCTGGATAGAATGGAACAAAACAACAGCCCTAATGTGAACTATCACCTGGACAAAATGGAACTGAGAAACAACCCTAATCTGAGATATCATCTGGACAGCATGAAATTGAACAATAGCTCTAATGGAGATATCACCTGGACAGCGTGGAACAGAACAACAGCCCTAGTGTGAGCTGTCACTTAGGCATCATAGAACAGAACAACAGCCCTAATATGAGATATCATCTGGAGAGCATAGAACTGAGCAACAGCCCTAATGTGAGATATCATCTTGACAGCATGAAACTGAACAACAGCCCTAATGTGAGATATTACCTGGACAGAATGGAACTGAGTAACAGCCCTAATGGAGATATCACCTGGATAGAATGGAACAGAACAACAGCCCTGTTATGAGATATGATCTGGATAGCATGGACCTGAACAACAGCCCTAATGTGAGCTATCACCTGGACAGCAAGGAACGGAACAACAGCCCTAATCTGAGATATCACCTAGACATCATAGAACAGAACAACAGCCCTAATGTGAGATATCAACTGGACAGAATGGAACTGAGCAACAGCCCTAATGGAGATATCACCTGGATAGAATGGAACAGAACAACAGCCCTCTTATGAGATATCATCTGGATAGCATGGACCTGAACAACAGCCCTAATGTGAGCTATCACCTGGACAGCAAGGAACGGAACAACAGCCCTAATCTGAGATATCACCTAGACATCATAGAACAGAACAACAGCCCTAATGTGAGATATCAACTGGACAGAATGGAACTGAGCAACAGCCCTAATGGAGATATCACCTGGATAGAATGGAACAGAACAACAGCCCTCTTATGAGATATCATCTGGATAGCATGGACCTGAACAACAGCCCTAATGTGAGCTATCACCTGGACAGCAAGGAACGGAACAACAGCCCTAATCTGAGATATCACCTAGACATCATAAAACAGAACAACAGCCCTAATGTGAGAGATCACCTGGACAGAATGGAACTGAGCAACAGCCCTAATGGAGATATCACCTGGATAGAATGGAACAGAACAACAGCCCTGTTATGAGATATCATCTGGATAGCATGGACCTGAACAACAGCCCTAATGTGAGCTATCACCTGGACAGCAAGGAACAGAACAACAGCCATAATCTGAGATATCTGGACAGCATGGAACTGAACAACAGCCTAAATGTGCGATAATCACCTGGATAGCATGCAACTGATGATGACACAGCAGGAAAGGTATCTGGGCATGTTGATCACACAATGAGAGGAACATGGCAGCAGCGGGGTATATCTTCAGAAGGAAAGATGCAATTCTCCTGTTCTACCATGCCTTGGTTAGGCAACAGACTGAGTACTGTCCACAGTTCTGGAGGACATAAAAGGAGACACAGATCAGGCTGCTGGAAGCAGTTCACAAGGAAGCCACAAAATCCTGTGTGATTGATGGATGGCAGACAGACCTAGGACTACAGGGGCTAAAGCTTTTTCCACTAGAAGCTAAAAAATGTCAGGGTGGTCAGGGTGGAGGTATGATATTGATGCAAAAAGATCCTATCAGAGAAATGTGAATGGAGTTACACTGAACAAGTTATATAGGTAAAGAGTGGGTGCAAACAGCAAATTTTGGAGCTTGTTTGCTTCCAGATTCCTTTCTACTTCTTCACAGAATGGAAGTAGACCTATAGAGTTGGCAACCAAAATGAGTGGTGGACAGGGAATCTAAAGAGGCATTCAAGAGGAAATGGAGAAGTTAGATAAGAGGGGAGTGGAAGGTTATGATGCAGAAGAGGTCAAAATGCATTTAAACAGCACACTAGCTAGTTAAGTTTTATCCTTATGCCATCAAGCAAATATAATTGTATGATATTTGTAACTCTTTTCTGTATAATCTTTTGAATAACTTGACAGATTTAGATTGGATAGATTTTATTGCATTATGCATATGGTGGCATGACACACAAACAAAAAAGCTATGTGTCTTCACCATGAAGCTTTATATAGAACTTGGAATGTTTTCATACATTATGAATTCCTGTGATGCACTGTTTCAAATTCAAAGTGCCTTCCTGGTCTGTCAGTGGTAAAGTAACATGCTCAGCTATGATGTATGAAAGGTAAGGAAAGTAATTATACCGACTAAAATAATTTCCCACAAAATAATCTATGTTGTTAATGGACCAGTGTATGCAACAGTTGTGCAGAATGGTGAAAGATATCTGCCGAAAAGAACTCTGGCATGATTCAGAAGTGCTTTGGCGGGCTGTTTAATTTGCATTCAGTAAGACATATATGCTGTAGATTATTTGGTTCCCTGGGCAGTTTCCAGATTAGTGGTCCCTCATCCCTCAGAAACAAGAACACATACTCACTGGGTGAGGAAAAAAAATCTTCCAAACAACAATACTGTAGCAAGGAGCTTGTACTGTCTTCTTGCTATGTTTAATATCATCTAAGGACATCTAAGTCATTTAAGCAGCCACCGTATCATCTGTGACTGTTCAAGTGAATGCAGGTATGGCATTTTGTGCACAATCACCAGCTCTTCTCAGGTGACGATTGTGCACCAAGGGCAGCCCCATCATTCACCAAGGGACCTTCTGAGATGAAGAATAAATCATATTAACCTGATGTGTTTCCCAAGATGAAAAACAGAAATGTATAACCTGTACAATGTGGCAGGTTGGACACATGTATCACCTATATGAGCAACTACCTTCTGAGATGAAGAATAAATCATATTAACCTGATGTGTTTCCCAAGATGAAAAACAGAAATGTATAACCTGTACAATGTGACAGGTTGGACACATGTATCACCTATATGAGCAACTACCTTCTGAGATGAAGAATAAATCATATTAACCTGATGTGTTTCCCAAGATGAAAAACAGAAATGTATAACCTGTACAATGTGACAGGTTGGACACATGTATCACCTATATGAGCAACTACCTTCTGAGATGAAGAATAAATCATATTAACCTGATGTGTTTCCCAAGATGAAAAACAGAAATGTATAACCTGTACAATGTGACAGGTTGGACACATGTATCACCTATATGAGCAACTACCTTCTGAGATGAAGAATAAATCATATTAACCTGATGTGTTTCCCAAGATGAAAAACAGAAATGTATAACCTGTACAATGTGACAGGTTGGACACATGTATCACCTATATGAGCAACTGGGATTTAACCATGTAGTTCAGCAGTGGGCTTCTATAAAGTGCATTTTATAAGTAGGGAAGATAATCTTGGTAGCACAATAATGAAGGATTTATTTATTTATTTGTCTTTGTTTACCAGGAAAGTCAGACTGGGTGTAATGCTCATTTTCAGCAGAGACCCGGGGAGAAAAGGTTCATTTGCTTACATTGTATTATACTAAGTTATAGTTAAACACAGAGTAGTTACATTTCTATTTACATTTATACATGAACAGTACTTACAATTACACACACACACACACACACACACACACACACACACACACACACACACACACACACATATATATATATATATATATATATATATACTAAGATTTTTACAGAGGTGGAAGTTACTAAAGAGAAAGTCCACGTGCAACTTAGTGGATTGTACAGGCAGCAGTTATGTATAGAAATGTTTTGTTATTTCAGTTAGATGAGTGTATTCTGTTTAAGGAGAGTATTTGAAGAGAATCATATGGTGAACTCAAAGTCTCAGCCTTGTCAGGTGCATGTTCAGGAGCAGGACTGGTTAAGATGCTGTTTAAGCAGTGGTTTAAAACTTCTGAGTTTTATTTGTGTGGGGATACTATTCCAGAGTTTAGCGACATTTTGGGAGTACGGCAACACTAATTGTTACTAGAGTGGATGTCCCTTGCTGGACAGTATGTCAGTAAAAAATTATATAGTGCAGGGCATTTGTCTGGATTATGAATAGGTTTGTGTGCTGTAGCTAGTTCAAGACAGCTTAATTACTTTAAGCTATGACAACAGTGGGTCCTATGAGGGAGACTGGTGGCAAATTTAGCTATTTTATTGTAGCAGAAGGCAAGTTTCTTTTTCTGAGTATCGTTTAAGTTTGTTAGGACAGGAGCAGTGTATAAGACAGTCGGCAATAAGATGGTGGTGGCTAGACTTTTTCTTGCAGTATCTGTAAGAAATCCATTGAGCCTATAAAGGGAGTTTATTTTCTGGTGTGTAGATTTAATGTGTGCAGTATATGCTGGTCATATTTGAGATTGTCAGCTATTATAATGCCTAGAAGCTTGCTGTGAGTTACAGTTTTAATGACAATATTATTTGCTGACTTTATGGTAACAATTACTTTTGATTTTGACAACTTTTTCAGGTAAAAAAACACTACCTTAGTTTTCTTAGGGTTGAGTAGGAAGTTTGATTCTTTCAGACAGGTTTCTACAAAGGGGAAAGATTTTTGGGTACTGTACTGGAGATTATTTATTGTTGAGGCCACACATATTAATGTTGAGTTGTCTGCATACTGATCTAAACTAGCATGGTGAGTGGAGGTGTGGGGGTCATTAATAAGTATATTAACAGGAGGGGACACAGCATAGAGCCCTGAGGAACATCTGTAGCAACTAGTTGAAAGGATGAGTTGGTTTGTTGCCATTTAATTGTGTGTTGGCTTCCAGATAGGTAACTAAGAAACCACATCAAGGAGTACTGCGAAAGTCCAATTGAAGAGAGTCAAATGAGCAGTTGCTGGTGTGAGACAGTATCAAATGCCTTTGACAAGTCTAAGAACATGGTGGACACAAGCAGATCATTGTTTCTATGTTGATTTATTATATTGGTAAAATGTAGTAGAACAGTTTTGGTGCTGTGCTGGGGCCTAAAGCCATGTTGTGTTTCTGAGAGCAAGTTATTTGAGGTTAAGCATTGCATCCACTCCATATGTATACATTTCTCTAATATTTTGGAGAGGAGGAGAGAATCACTATTGGTCTGTAGTTATTAAACTCTGTAGATGTGCTACCTTTGTGCAGTGGTATTATGTAGGATTTCTTTTGACGGTGATGGGATGTTTCTTTCTGCTATGGACCTATTAATTAGTATAGACACAGGGAAGGCTATGACTTTTGTGGCCAATTTTAGGTAGTCTTTTGGTAGTTGGTCTACAGCTACAGAATCAGTTTTTAGTTTAAGGATCAACTTTCTTATGAGTGAGGTAGGTACTGAACTAAAACTGAAGACCTGTGGGTGGTTTTGAATGGACAGGGATACAGAGAGGGGGGTAGATGCATTAGTGTTTATGAGAGATAATACTGATTGTATAAAATAAGAAATAAATTGTGTGGGGATAGAGTCTGTAATATTGTCTGTTTTAGGAGAGGGAGTGCTGGTCTTGCCAGAGTGGAGTAGTTTAGTGATGACCAAAAACATTTTGGGTTGTTTTTATGTTTGTCTTGTAGGTTGATATAGTACCTTTGCTTATCCTGTTTGTCATGAAGTTTTGCAAGGTTTCTAAGATGTCTAAATTGCTGGAAGGCATTTTGAGTTCTATTTTTATACCAATTTTTTTCAGGCTTTATCCCTTTTTTGTCATGATTTTTTTTTGTTTCCATAGTCAGCCATGGTGCTGGGTTGGACTGTACTCTTTTATTACGTACTGGTGCTAGAGTGTTTAAAGTCTGTAAGAATATTTTATTAAAGTGTTCTACAGCAGTATCTAGCAGTATTGTTCTAAGTATATTCCAGTTATATTGTTTTAGTGTTTCATTGAAAATATCTTTGCTTAAATTGGTTGTATTTCATATTTGGTTGTAGAGAATATGTTTATCTAGGTTATGGTTGGTGACTTCTAATACTCGGTATGTGGTCACTTATGCTATTTAAGTGGCAGCCTACTTTTGTCAGTTTGTATGGTTTGTTTGTAAGAATCTAGTCTAATATTGAGTGCCTTCCTAAAGTTTTATTGATTTTAGTAAGTGTGGTTATTAATGGTGGAAAGTTGAACAAGTTTATGGATTCAGTGGGGGTAGTGGAATTTATGTGTTGCCAGTCTATATTTAAGTCTCTCAGTTTTATAATTTCATGGTTAATTTGTTGGGATATCCAATACATGATACCTTCAGCAGTATCAATGTTATTCCCTGCTGGTATATAAATTGCTGTTAAACATATAGTTTACCAATTGTTGATTTTTAGGAATGTTATTAGAAGTTCAACATTGTTAAATTTAGGTATTTACTCTGGAAGTAAGGTGATGATTAAGGAATTTCTACAGATGATTGCTATACCACCTACACACTTGTTTTGTCTGTCATGCCTGAATATATTGTATCCTTGGGGGGGGGGGTATCTCATTTTCCTTTATTTCTTTTTTAACTAGGTTTCAGTAGCTATGACTACATCAGGAGTGTATGTGACAAGGTAAGCATGTATGTCATGGATTTTATTATACATACTTCTTAGGTTCATATTTATTAAGTGAGTTTGGGTACTGTTTTTTTGCTGAGATGTATTAGGTGAGTGACTTATTTTGACATTAGAAGTGATGGTTTTATGAACAATGGGGCCAGGGTTGGGGTGAATATCTCTGCTAATTTTTTGAATTGATATTTTACAGAGGGATGAGTGTGGCCAGTTATATTTTGGTCTTAGTTTGGTATGTGATTGTAAATTTGGATACTTAGTTTTAAGATATTTATAGATAAATAAATAATCAGATATGGTTTGCTGTAGAGGTAGAGTGTTAAGGAGAAAGGCAGGCTAGGTAGATGTTGATATTCTTGTGAGGATTGGTTGAAGCCCTAAGTATTTGAAAGAGGTCAATTTGATAATTGGTGATGAAGGCTAGTAGAGTGAGGAGGAATAGTAAAATAATCTGAGTTAGGATCTTATTTAACTTGGGTTTTATCTTTGTTGTAAATTAGGATTAGAAAATGTTAAGAGGGTACTACTGGGTTAGTTGTAGAGATGTAATATGATATTTATAGGGGCAAGGATTAAGACAATTTGAAAGTGGTAGACAAGAGTAGGTGTTACTGTTTGGAAAAATTCTATTGATTATTTTTCTTCTGGAGAGAAGTGATGGAACTGGTTAGAGGAATAGATGAGTGATGCTATGGAAGTATGAAGGTAGAGTAAGAGGGGGTGGTTGAGAATTTGGGGTAGGATAGGGGAGCAGAGTGAGGGTGAACAAAGTAGGTTGAAAAACTTGGCAAAGAGGCAGAGAAGAAAACAATTGGTGACGTAACTTAGCCACAAATCTGCTTAGAGAGATAAGAAAGAGGAAAAATACAGTTTAAAAGGCCTCTGAGCTAGTAGATGAATGTCTTGATTTTGTTTCTTTCGGACACAGTTTTAGTAGGAGAGTTAGCCAGTATCACCTTTACTTGACTAATTGTGAACAACTGTGTAATGTTGCATTACAGCCGGATAATGTATTTTTAAATGAATGTAAACAGGTTTGTAGGGTCCCAAAAAGACTTCAGTATTTTAAATTTCTCAGTGGTGTAACAGCTGGTACAAAGTTTCACCATGACCTTGTTGAACTGTTTAACAAACAAGGTCTGGAGCTATTGGCTGTAATAATGCAGAATATTAGAACTATTATTGATGAATTGTTTTTACAAATAGAACACTTGAACAATATCATTAAAAATGATCTACTGGTCTCTGTTCACACTATGGAACATGAAAATCCATTTTTAGGGCAGATTCTCATGTAAACAAAGTAAAGGACAAAGAGAGCATGTGTTTCAAATACCTTAATTGACTTGAAAATGTTTATTAGAAAATTGAATTTAGTGCTTTGGTTTAATAATAATGACAAAGGAATGTCAGTCAATAGGCTTTATAGACCAAGTGTATTTAATCTTCCCTTGCAACGGACCCTATTGTATTTTGAAAAAGTTTGTGAATTTGAGTTGCATAAGTTGTTTCAGTAACTGTGTAAGAAAAATATTACAATTTAACCTAAAATGAAGTAACATTGTTGCATGACCTTACTGATGATCCTAATATTCGGGTTATGAAACCCAATAAGAGAAGGGGGCTGGTAATTATGGACCAGGTCGATTATTCCAGCCATACGAGTAGTCTATTATTGGAAGACACATATGAAAATGTCTCAAGAAATGAAATACATGTTGTCTACACTAGAACTGCTCTATTGTTAGAGGACATGTTTTTAAAATGCCAGGTCTCTAAAGATGAATATGATTTCTTGTCAAATGATAAACCAGCGATTGCTAGTATTTTGACATTCCCAAATTATACAAAGATATCACACATCTTGCCTTCTGGCCTATTGTTGATGCTACTCAATCTAAGACATTCTTAATTGCAAAGTTATTGGATATAACTTTGAAAAAAGGATTTAGTAAAATAGTTTAGATTTGTAAGGATTCATGGCATATTCTGGAATTGTTGAGCAATGTCATTTTTCAAGCTGATGTGATTTTTTGTAACTATAGATGTTCACAGTCTTTATTTTGTCATTCTACATGATGCTGGCCTCAAATGGTTTGGATAACAATTATTTAAACATCTTAATATGGAAATGGATAAAATCAATGTTATGGCTATGTTGATGGAAGTAGTTTTGAAAAACAATTTCCTATTTTTTGAGGGCCAGTACTTTAGACAGATGATGGGGGTGGCTATGGGTACAATCATGCATCTCAATGTTCACAAACTATGTTATGGCAGAATGGGAGGATTTATTAATTCTCAACAGTATTTATGCTCATTATTGGTCTTTATATGCTAGATTCCTGGATAATATTTATTGTTATGGAATGACACACAAGATAAACCCCAGGAATGTTTGGTCTATATTAATAATACTGTGCAATTTTTGAAATTTTCTCATTCCTTTGATTCTCATCAGATTTCATTCCATTTGGTTTCTTAAACGAAATAAGAGTGGAAGTGGTGATGAAGAGGATGCAGGGTATATATTCTCCTATCTTGAACCATGCCACTGCAGTTGTAACATCAGTACAAACTTGTAGAACAGAATTTAATATGATCTCCTTCATTTCTACTAATTCTTTGAACAGTAGTGCCATTATAGAATGTTTTAAGAAAAATTGGAAATTATTTCTAGTAGATCTAGTGTTGACTAGTAAAATAGGGGTGAGACCCTTCTTTACCTATCGAAGGGATCATTCCTTAAAATGCCTATTGGAAAATAAGAAGATAAGTGTTTTGCGTGATAGAAATGGTACTAGTAAATATGGTTCATGTTCACAGTGTACACATAATCATTCGTAGAGGTATCTTCAGTGTGTCAGGGCATGCGTATGTTATTAATGAATGTTACAATTATGAAACTAGAAATGTCGTCTATCTGTGTTTATTTTGATTGGCTTATTATGTGGGTAAAACTTCAAGGAAATTTAAAGACTGCATATATGAACATATTTTAGATATTAGAAAGAATAAAACTACCAGTGCTTTATACAAGCACATTATGTTATTTCATTCTCATAAATATGGACTCCTAGTGATTGACCATGTGAAGAATGACCCCAGGGTAGAATTGCTGATGCACATTTAAAATCTGTGCAAATTACAATGGCAGTTACAGTTAAACACCCTGGGTTGAATGAAACGTATTCTTTAAATCCTGTTTTACATTTAAAACACTTTGAGGTTTTGTGATTCATTGATTGAGTTTTAGGTCATGTGATTGTTTTTATTTAGTATTTAAGTGATGTTCAATATGGTTTTGTCAGTTCTGAAGAAGTTCCGAAAAACTACTGGAATGAAAAAGCTTAATTTTTTTACATATATTTTAATGTTTTTGTGGATTTTACTTGGATGACCTTTTTGTCTCTACTGTGTTGCAACAGGTATTGTGTATATTTAATAGTTTTATACTTGTATGGGTTCTTGGTTTGTGAAAACAAAAAATTAGCTAGGGATAAATTACAATATGATTCAGGGGAAACTTAACCCTTGCAGTTTTCCAACAGAACCCCCTGAAATTCCAGTTGATATTTCAACAGATAGGAACCCAAAATCAGAAGGGAATGACCCAAATAATGTGACAGCTAGAGAAGAAGTTTTTATGACAGATGAGGTGGGTTGTATCAACTTAGACACAACTGACCCTTTAGAGTCAGCTCTCTCCACTGATTGGAGAGATTAGCAAGCAAAAATCATCCTTGCCAGTAAAGAAGATCTGGTCACCCATACCCAAAATGTGAAGACAAATACAGACAGGGTCAGAACCAAAGGGTAACGGGGGTGAACAGGGGTCTATGGAGATAGAAATGATGATGGACTGGGATAGTATGTCCATTAACTACCCAGATATTGTAAAAAAACAACTTTATGATACACAATTATAGTACCTTGACTATTACTGGGGAATACTTTTCTTTATTTGAAAAAAAGGTTTTACTTTTGTTCCCACTCCCCCATACAATCTCGTGGACACCTTAATAGAATTCAGGTTATTTACTAGAAAATTTAATTTTGGTATTCAACTTGAAGGGGTTCTCTTTGAGTATGTACAAAATCAAAACGCAGTCAGAAAGAGGGGTATTGCTATGCCAACAAATAACTCAACAGTACAAGTTTTTTCCAATACCTTTGAAAAGAGTCTTACAGACAATATGCCCAGGGCAATATGAAAGTACAATCTGGAAAGAAAAGAATACCATCTACTTGAAATGAAGAATAACCACCAAATACGGATAATAAACCTGATAAAGGAGGGGGTGTAGTTTTATTTGACAACATTAACTATATCAATGAAATGTTAAAAATTATATGTGAAGGGGCTTCATATGTTTCAACATCTTTAAATGAGGTCCATCTATCCTACTATAAAATTGACTGTTACATACAAAATAGTATGGTACAGCATGTTTTTGACATTGAGATGTACAATTTTTAAGGGACCCCAATTCCTCTATACTGAGTAGTTTTGGAATCCCTAAAATTCATAAGAATTTGACCAATCCACCATTTAGACTGATTGTATCAGCAGCAGGTTCAAAAGCATATCATTTTGCATTAACGATTGAAAAATGTTAAAACCAGTACAGTACCTACAAACCCACATGATACATGACTCTTGGGATGTTCTAGGGAGACTGAAACCCAGTCCTTGGGAAAAAGAGTTTGTGTTCTTAACTCTTGACATTGTTGACCTTTTTTCATGTATCCCTCAGGATGCTGGATTAGGATTATTTCAACAAGCTTTGATTAATTTTGATTTTTTAACTACCACACAAGTTTTAATGCTTACAGAATTCATAGAAATAGTCTTGGACAACAATTTCATTTGGTTTGAGGGTGAAGTTTACAAACAGGTTAAAGATGTAGCTATGGGGTAGCATGCACCCCCATTTCCACTATTTTAGTAATGTTGACTTGGGAACAAAGGAATGTGTTTCCTTCTTCATATTTTAAATACATAAGTACCTCACCAAGAGGATCAAGGGACTCAAACAGATGCCCTATGCAGTTAGGCTAAAGATACTCCAGCTCTACTCAGTTGCGTACCGCCTACTCAGAGGTGATCTGTGTCTGACATATAAAGCCATGTCCAACCCAGAATTAATGGACATGCTTCACCTCAGGAAATCCAAATCCCTTAGAGCTACATGCTCCAGGGACTTGAACCTCAGTACAGAAATAAATAGGACATGCTGGAGGGACAGATTCATATCCCAGAGGCTCCCCACACTCTGGAATAAAATCCCAATCCATGTTAGGCAGAGCCCCTCACTGACCCTCTTCAAGAGAAATCTTGACGAGTGGATGGGAGATCGTAAGTTTACCCCTGGGATCTCTTCTGATGTCCCTGCTTGACAGAGGTACAGTAAACTAACCTTAAAATGGCAACCTTCTGTGACCTACTATACAGAGGCACAGTCAACTAATCTAAAAGGGTGGTGAAAGCCAAACACACTCTGGCTAGGCTTATAAATGCCCTAGGGCAGATAGCCTAGTATCAACCTATGAACCTATGAACTTATAAAACTTTATCTAAGATTTTTGGATGACATATTTATTTTATGGTCAGGTGACCCATATGATATCCCAGAATTCATTGAATATATCAGCTAATCCACTTCCTTTTTCAAGTTCACCCATAAAGTTATCTGCCAAAAGTCAGATGGTTTTCTGTCTAACATCTTTAGGAAACCTACTTTTTCAAATAGTTACTTGTACTACAAGAGTTACCCCCCCCCTCTTTTAATAGAAGAACCTTGTCAAAGGGCAGTTTGTGAGGTTGGTACTCATGGTTTCAGATAAGGATTTATTTAACATTGAAAAACTTAAATTACAAAATATATTTATTGAGGGACCATACCCTAGACAGCTGATTAGGTCTATCAGTGATTAGATTTTTAGAGGTTGGGGTACAAATTATCTCCCTTTACTGAGTTAGGTTTAAATACTCATAATGTAAATAATAGTCTAGGTCAGTTTGCTGCTATTAGTTCCACAAACACTTATAATTTTAAACACATTGATGAAAAATCTATGGTGGGAGCTCAGGCACACTATGATCAAACAATGGCTCCATCTAACAATTATTCCAGGACTTTCATGTTACAATGCAACACAAGTTCTAATGTTGTTAAGAAAATAATAAACAACAATCAAAAGTGATGATAAAATAAATATATTGTGGGACCTAGACCGATGTTTATTTTTAAAAGAGGGAGAAGCATCAAACATATAACTGAAATAAATAAGATTGGTCCTGACAAAAACAACCTGAGAAGAACCACTAAGTGTGGTAGGTGCAGCCAGTGTAGGTTCATCCTGGAGAAACTCTCCTTAGCATGGAGAACATCGATATCTGTGCAGTAACAGAAACCTGGTTCAAGGCTCCCGAGAGCACCCCAGCACTACCAGGTTATACCTCATACCATGCTTTTCGGCCCCAAAACTTGGACCGAACCACAAAAGGAGGGGGAGTATCAATATTCGTCAAAGATACCCACACCTCCAGGTTGGTGGCACAGCATGAAGCATCAGAGACTATCCATGTGCAACTAACAGTGGGTAAAACTGCCTTCCAGTTTATAGCCTGCTACAGACAACCCTCCCAAACCCAGGAACCCCACTCGGCCTTCCTGAGAACACTGGAAAATATGAAGGTCTCTCCAAACACCATTATATTGGACGACTTCAACTACCCAAACATAGACTGGGAGCATTACTCTAGCTCCAACACCCTAGCCCAAAGGTTCCTAGAATTTATAAACTCAAATGCTATGGAACAACTTGTTACCACTCCCACAAGAGGGGAAAACATACTGGACCTGATTATCACCAACATGGGGACTCTATGCTCCAGACCAGAAGTGTATCCCTCACTGTTAAGATCAGACCATAAACTAATCTCACTGGATATTCACATCCCGACCTCATCCCCTACCCAGAAAACCACAGTGAAAAACTTCTCTAAAGCAAATTTCACACTCCTCAAAACCGAGGTGGAATCCTTCAAAGCCCTCGGGCCTGTGGAAAATATGGCCCAGACTGCAGAATCCTTTATAAACGCATTCTATGAACACCTTCAGGAATGCAATGATCATGCAATCCCAAATAAAACCAAGACCCAATCCTCCAAAGGCAGACGTCCTGTCTGGTGGACCCCAGCCATAAACAAACTATACAATAGAAGGAGGAAGCTACTACATGATAGAGCAAAATCCCAAAAAGGGAAGGCATCTCTGATCAGTATTAGCAAAAAACTACGGGCATTCATAAAATCGTCTAAGGCCAGCTTTGAGAGAAAAATTGCACAGGATACTAAGGATAATCACAACTTTATTTAGTTATGTTAGGAACCTGGGTGGGAATTCTCAGATATGCTCAGAATTAGTCCAAAATGACAAAAAATACACCGAACCCACAGACATTGCCAACATCCTAGCTGACAGGTTCAGCGCAAACTTCTCCCCCCCCCCTCCGCACCAAAAGGGCGAATATCTATCCCAGCAGAATGCTGGCCCCTGACATCTCAGATGCTCAGGTAAGAGCCGCCCTCTCCAAAGCAAAAAACACAGCATCAATGGGACCAAACTAATAGCAGCAAACTGACCTAGACTTACATGAACTCCAAGAAGAGCTAAACCCAAACATAAAACTACTATTCAATCTCAGCTTTACTACAGGATATGTACCCAAAGAGTGGCATACAGCAACAGTGGTCCCTCTCCACATAGGTGGTGCCTCAATGGATCCTGGAAACTATTGCCCCATAAGCCTGACTAGCTTGGTCTCCAAAGCTATGGAAAGAATCATCATGGACCTCATAAATAAAGATATTGGGGACCTACAGACACTGGATCCTACCCAGTTCGGCTTTGTTAAGGGCAGATCCTGCCTCTTAAACCTGGTTGATTTCTTTGAAACAGTCACCAAGGCCATTGATGAGGGGAAGGTGGTCCACACAGCCTACCTGGACCTCGCAAAAGCCGTCGATACAATACCCCACTCGGGCATTATAGATAAGCTCACCAGCTTAAATATAAACCCGTATGTCACTAGATAGGTTGCAAACTGGCTCAAGGATAGAACCCACATGGTTAGAATTGCTGGAGCCATGTCGGACTCCAAACCAGTTACAAGTGGCATCCCACAAGGCTCAGTCCTGGGACCTCTCTTGTTCGGTATATATTTCTTGGAGGTACAGGCCAACACGAAGGACTGTGGCTGACCAAGTTCACAGATGACTGCAAACTGGGCGCCATAATTGACTCTCCAGCCGACACAAGCATCCTCCAAAAGGGCCTCATAGAAACAGACAACTGGTGCCAGAGCCATGGCCTCAAGCTAAATGCCAAAAAGTGTATAGTCATCCCCTCTGGCAAAAACAAAGTGCCCACAAATTACCGCATAGGTGGTAATCCATTAAGTACAGAAGAAGTAATTAGGGACCTGGGGACCCAAGTTGATAGCAATCTCTCATTTGACAACCACGTGGCCAAAGTGGTTAGAAAAACATTTTATATAGCCCACCTAATCATGAAGGGATTCACATCTAGATCAGGGGAGGTCATTGTGCCTCTTTACTCATCCCTCATCAGGCCCATAATTGAGTACAATGCCCCTTTTGGGATGTACCTTACCAGACACCTGCAGCAACTGGAAAGACCCCAAAAGTACCTCACTAAGAGGATCAAAGGGCTCAAACAGATACCATATGCTGCCCGGTTAAAGAAACTCCAACTCTACTCAGTGGCATACCGCCTGCTCAGAGGCGATCTGTGCCTGACGTATAAAGCCATGTCCAACCCGGAATTAATGGACATGCTGCACCTCAGAAAATCCAAATCCCATCAAGCTATGCGCTCGAGAGACTTGAACCTCAGCACTGAAATAAATAGGACATACTGGAGGGACAGATTCATAACCCAGAGGCTCCCTTAACTCTGGAATAAAATCCCAGTCCAGGTTAGGCAGAGTCCCTCATTGACTCTCTTCAAGAGGAATCTTGATGAGTGGATGGGAGATTGTAGGTTTACCCCGGGTATCACTTCTGTGTCACTGTTAGACAGAGGTACAGTATACTAACATCGAAAAAGGGCATAGCAAAATTAATTTAAAATGGGTGGCGAAAGCCAAACACACTCTGGCTAGGCTTATAAATGCCCTAGGGCAGATAGCCTAGTATGAACCTATGAACCTATGAACCTAAAAGATGTCTACTTAGCAACCTGCTCCACTTCTACAGCTTTATACTTTGGCAAGACAGAGAGGCAACTGAAAAAACACATTTACAAACACAGTAACAAAATATCAAAACAATGCTCTATATAGAGATTCCATCTTATGTGTTGATTTCCATTGTTTTTTTTATTTTTGATTTTGGAAATAATATCACATAACCCTAGGGATGGACCATGGAAAGACTTCATTGAAACAAGACAACTGACTTGGCAACTAAGATTAGATGCTACCTGTTAGAGTGTGCTAAACAATGAATAAAGGTTAAAATCAATTCTGCTATAAAAATGCAAAATAAATGGGGCATACAATAAAGCTTGTTTAAATGTAGAAATAGAGCTTAGCAATATATAATGAGTATCTATACTCTGTGACTTTATCTATTAAAAGACATGCTTTTTATAAACTCAGCAATACGTGCTCTCTAACAAAGCTGTTTCCTCAATAAAAATCTCCCACAGTATCAGAACAGATAAATGGATATGCATTTTCCTCAAATATATGTTTTTTCAATATCAGTAGCAGAACAGTTTGACATGTTCTCACAGATGTTTCCTTTCAGACTCCTGTTAATGGGGATGGCTTTTTATAGAATTAGCAGAAAAACAATTCTGGAAGACAAATATTGTGTGCATTCTCACATCAGCAGAAGTGTTTACAAGTAAATATTAACTGGTTTCACATAAGGACAACTGGAAAGTCTATCACAAAACATTTCTTTAAAAACTAAACCTAAAAAGAAAAGCATCAGTAGAACAGATGTTTCCATATAAATCCCAAAAAAGATACCAAGAGAAAAACAGGATCTAAAATGCGTGAGAAGAACAGTATAAGTAGACTGTAAAAATTCAGCTGCGTTAGAGGTATTGGTGGGAACACACTTGTTCTGAGGTATTGTATATAGGAGAAGCAGATATAATCATCCATGCTGACCATGAAGTAAACTTTATACGTGCATACTACAAGCTGTTGCAGTAGCATGTGTCGTTTGTTATAAAAATAAGTTATTTATTAGTAACTGTGCTTATAGTAAAATAGTATTGTGCTGCAAAGTATAGTTTCTCATCAGTACAGTTTGCAAGGCTCTGTGTTTTAAAAAACTGCAGATACAGACATGCAAAACTCTGTGTTATAACCAGACTCTGATTCAGCAGTGAACAGCCAGCAATACTTTGTGTCTTAAGAAGACTTTGATTCCAGTTCCAGTACAACACAGCAGCACTTTCATAAATTAATTTTCACTACCCACCCACCGGGTATTAATGACTGCATCTCAATAGTTCCAATATTGAAACAGAAAGCCCTAAAATTGTAAATATTGCAAAAAGTATAAATGCAGTGGTATTAAAAGTACTCAGATTATTGTTATAAAACGTGCTACCACCTAAACATGCTATCAAGTTATTTCCAGACATTTCTTAAGGAAGTAACTTTAAAAAATGCACAAATACATGGGTATATTTTTAAATAATGAGATTTTATACATAAGTTATTTCTGTTAGGCACAATATTTTTGTTACAATATTATAATGATTTTTACTGAGAAGTTATATTTTATTTTGTTTTGGCAGTTTTTATGGTTTGCTTTTATCATGCTTCTTTAACATTGAATGAGTTTGTTGATTAATTAGGAGATAATTAAGAATTGATTACGTATTTAATTGTCATTGAGATGTAACCATTTTATTCTAAAGAAGTTCGTTCTGAGATAAAGTGAAAAGCCGATATTGAATTATGGGTTTAAACTTTGTTTTTTAAATAAAATGTATTCAGTTTTAATTCTAACTTGAAGGCTTCCTTTTTTGGAGTTGGCTTGCTGCTTGGAGCTTCCCCATGGTGGATTTTCTTCTAGGAGTCCAAGTTTGGTTGTGTTGGGTGTCCACCATTTGTTCATTCATTTATTCTTGATAACTGAAACAGGTTTTCCTGATCATCTAGCAATCTGGCTATAGATAAAGGAAAACAAGAAATATACAAAAATAGGCAAAGGAATAAAAATGTTAAATGAGGAAACAATGGGATGAAGAAGGAAAGAAGTTAATAATACAGTTATACAGAAATCATATTACTATATAAACATTTTGTAAAAATTGGTCTGAATGATTGATGACTTTTAAGGAAAAATATAAACAGTGTATTTTACAGTAGCAGTATGATGAGAGAAAAGTGGACAAAGAAAATATAGAAGAATATATAAAGATTTTTTAAAGATTTAATAAAAATGATAGAGAGCACTTAGATAAAGAAAAAGAATTATATGGAAGAAATCAATAAAAAACAAGGCATTAATATTTAAGCAAAGATATTTCTTGCGGGGAAAAGAGAAGTAGTATATGCATATTTATGTAGACTAGTAAAGGAAGATAGTAGTAGTATAATGAAAGAAATTAAAGGTGTAAAAGGAGGAATATAAAGAACCCAGGAAAAAATATGAATACTGTAGCAGAGTATGTACAATAAATTTTAAAGAAGAAATTGAAAATAATAAGGGAAGTAAGCATTTTCAGAGGAAGAAAATAAAGAACTTGAAAAAAAGATTTATTTATATGAAGTATACAAAAATATTAGGACAAGTGAATATAGACTCGGCTGCAGGATCAGAAGGATTAGGATATGAAATGTATAAAAATTTAGGGGAATGACAAAAATAATATTTTTAAAGATTTTGAATGAATGGCTAAATGAAGGTTTTATGTACAAATAATAATGTAGTGAGATACTTAAATTTATTTGGAATAAAAGAAGGAAGAAAGACAAAAAACTGGAGACTGATATTATTGAATAGCTTATAAGATTTTCATAAAATAATGCAGAAGAGATTTGAAATTAAGATGGAGAGTTTTATGGATGATAGTATATACAACATAAAGGGGACGGTATGTCAATTTTATTAATGGTGGTGAGAGAGAGAGAGAGAGAGAGAGAGAGATTGTGGATGATATTATAAATAGAAGAGAAGAACCTAAACTTATGATATAGGATCTTGATAAGGCATTTGATACAATAGGGCATGAATGTTCATAGATAATAATGAAAAATACAATATAAGTGAGAAAATTAGAAATTTATGAATGTCTGATTATAGCAATAATAAAGTAAAAGCTACATTAATTGGTTGGTTAAGTAAAGAAATACATAAGAGGAGGACACAAGGATGACTAATGAGTTGCGTACTTTTTGCATTAGTTATGAATGTGATAGTATGTGAAATTAATTTTAAAATGAAAGGCTGGATACATAATGCCTGAAGGGTTAAAATTTCCAGTTTTGATAACCTAAGT
The DNA here is from genome assembly GCF_019279795.1 of Protopterus annectens. NCBI lineage: Eukaryota > Metazoa > Chordata > Ceratodontiformes > Protopteridae > Protopterus > Protopterus annectens. The sequence goes on from NC_056749.1 coordinate 637,090,775, forward strand.
GGATGATATTGTAGTAATGAAAAAAGCAACATTGGGATAAAAAAGTAATATTTTGTCTAAATTAGTGTTTTGAAGCAATAGGCATGGCTTTAAATAAAGAGAAAAGTAAAGGATAGATGGGGAATTGTATTGTACAATGAATGCAATGTATGTGTTAGGTATAAAATTTGGGGGATAAGAATGTAAGTAGAACCCAATGGGATAAAATAATAGGAGAGTTAAAAGAATTTTGTTTTTCCAGAAAACATTATAGATTATTATTTAGAAAAAATGTTTTATCTGATAAATTTAATATTAATAAGAAAATAGCATATTTAGGAAGTGTATTTATGTTGCCATCAATATCTGAAAAATAATTATTGCAGATTTTGTTTTCATTCATATGGGGTTCTAGATTGAATCCAGTAAAAAGAGGAGTTTTGCATTTAAGTAAAGAAGAAGGAAGTTTATGGTTATTAAACCAAGTGGCATATGCTGTTTCATTAAATTTGTATAAAGTACTAAAATAGATAAATGCAAAATATGAAAGATTAATTGTAAAGTTGTTTAAATGTAAGTATGAGAGATTTGGGGTTGTGGTAAAATGGAGTAAAAGAATGTATAAATGAAGAGATAAAATATTATCAAGAAAAAAATATTAATGTGGAAAATAAAAACTGATGAAATAGAAAAAGAGAGAAAAATATCAGAAAAGTGATATAATATTGTTATGTTAAACCATGGGAAAATCTTTTTTTTTTCTAAAAAAACTTTTTATTGATTTATAAACATTACATTTAGGAGTTGTATAAAGATTAACATTTTGATAAAACAGAATGCAACTCTTATTGGAATTAGAAAAAGGAACATTAAGTAACATATCACAATATATACAATATATACAATCGGTAACCATAAAATAGATGATAAATTAAGAAATTATACTCATTAATATAAATAAAATATGAGTAACACAAGAAGTGCTAATCATCAAGACCAGAAAAAAAAAACCTAGAAAGTATTAGTTATTAATAATACTTAAAACCTTCTCCAGCACTCTGCTTTTTAAAGTCATTTTTTTGGACTCTTAACCAAGTTTTTTTGAGCATCAATATATAAGTAAGCCATATTTTGGAAAGTAACCCAATTTAATTTAGTGTGATCAAGCCAATTTTGAGTAATGTACAGTTTTATATGAGAACAAATAAAAATAAGTACATGGGTATCTAATTTGGAAAGATAAACTATCGGTATATGAAGTATAGCAATTTTCCAGGACAGTGTAGATTTATGATACCCCATTCTTTGCAATCTTACCTTTAAAGAGGTCCAAAGCTTATGAGAAAAATGACAATACCACAGGATATGTAAGAGGTCAGCTTGGGGAAAATAACAACATGTGCACGATGGAGATTTACTGTTATTAAATTTATTTAATTTATATGGAGTATGATAAGCGTTATTGTTAATCATTAATTGTGTGTGCAATAATTTCTTAAAAGGGGTAAATTCTCTGGTATTTCTGATTGCTAGAAGTTTTTGATTCTCAGTTATTTGAGAATTATGGTGCAACCAGATATTTGAAAAGAGACAGTTCTGGTCTAGTGTTAATTGGTTTATCAGTTTGTAAGACTTTGATAACATTTTCACTGATGATGATAATGTTCTAATTATCACATTTAAGTTATTAAAATCAAGTTCTGTAGGTTTTATGAGATCAAACTTTGTCATAATTACCTCTCTTAATTGACATAAAACTGTAGTGTATTTCCAACTAACTTTTAGAATCTTACGTAAATTTGCTAATGACAAGTCTTTATATTTCAAGATATCCCAGACTTTTAACTTTTTTATAAGAGGATAATTTGTTAGATTAAATGGAGAGTTATCTAACATTATGTTAGGATTTAGATGAAGTGGTTGAAGGAGGTGAAAAAAATTATCAAGATTACAAATTTTTAACAAATTCTGAAAAGACTTAATTTTGTGTTTAAGAAGGGTCGAAATTTTACAGGTGTTCTTCATATTTGAATAAATAAAAGGGATGGCCTCTGGATTTATATTTTTAGATAAAATATAATGATACCAAATCTTAACCCAGAGTGGATACTGTGTACCTTTACTACTATTAAAGTTAGATATAGTTAATAGTTTATTTGCTGAAACAATTAGATAGTAAAGGTAGAAATTTGGTAATCCCAAACCGCCTTTATCTTTAGTAATTGACAATCTAGAGTATGAGATCCTAACCGATTTGGGAAACCACAAAAATTTTGCTAATTCTTTATTTACCTTCTCGAAAAAAGACTTGGGAATTATCTGATCCGAGGAATTGAATTGATGTAAAAGTTTTGGAAGAATATTCATTTTAATTATTGCAGCTTTAGATAAAAGTGATAAATTTAAATGCTCCCATCTATTCATGTCAGATATTATAGATTTCCATATTTTACTCATGTTGTTTTGAAAGGAGGAGTGATTATTGTGTTCCATGTTAATTCCCAAATATTTCACACCAAAAGTAATCTGGAATTGCGAATCAGAGAACAAGTACGGTTTATGAACCTTATGATTTAAAGGAAGAATATGGGTTTTTGAAGGATTTATAAGATAATTCGAAGCAAGAGAGAAACGATCAATAGAATTTGTTATTTTATAAGGTCAGATAATGGAGTTTGGAAATATAATACTAGGTCATCAGCAAATGCAGAAAAAAAAATTTTTGTGTTAAGAATCCTCGGAATATTATGAAAGGTGTTTTGAGTAAAATATAACAACAGTGGTTCCAAGTATATATTAAAAAGAAAAGGGGACAAGGGACAACCTTGTCTTGTACCTCTGGTTATCTTTATAGGGGAAGAGGTGTAACCATTAATATACAGACTAGTATACATATCCTTATATAGTGTTTTTATTAGGTTTATAAAAGATATGGGGAAATTGAAGCATGTCATGGTTTGAAAAAGAAAATCCCAACATACTCTATCAAACGCATTTGATGCATCAAGAATCAATGCATATAATGGGTTAGAATCATTTTTTAAGAGATGAATAATAGATTCCAGGGTCAGGGTGTTATCCCATGGATGTTTATGAGACATAAAACCTGTTTGGTCTTGAGAGATAATTGAAGGTAAGACCCGTTTTAATCTGTTGGCCAAAATAGAAGATAAAATCTTTATGTCTAAATTAATTAAAGAAATAGGCCTGTAATTTGAGGGGTTTGTTTTCTCTTTATTGTTTTTCAGAATTAGTATAGTTTTAGATGTGTTCCAGTAAAGATCCGATATGTCCTTGATTTTAATGTAGTTGTAAACTTTAAAGAGAAAAGGAACAATTACCGACTTAAAGGATTTGAAGAATTCCGGTGTAAACCCATCTGGACCAGGAGATTTACCCGATTTAAGTCTATCAACTGAATCTGAAATTTCTTGAAAAGTATGAGGAGCAGAAATTAAACTTTGTTGATTTTCATTTAACTTAGGGAAGCTTAAAGAGCTTATAAAACTATTTATATGATTGTTAACCAACGAATTTGATGATTTAGAGTATAACTCTGTATAGAGTAAAGTAAAAAGATGAATAATTTCCTTATCTGTATTATATAAATTATTTTTGTATAATAAAGATGAAATTTTAGGTCTATCAAAATTATTTTTAATTATTCTAGCTAAGGTTTTAGATGGAACTTGAGCCCATTCTGAATATGTAGCTAATAATCTTTGATCTACTATAGAGAGGTTGTTTTGATGTAGTAAGATTAATTCTTTTTGACAATCTATAATTTGCTTTTCAAGAATATGATCTTGACTCAATCTAAATTGGTTTTCAAGAAAATGGATTTTAGATTTTAAAAAAACTTCTTTTTTATTATACTGTTTTTTAAGGTATGTAGATTTACTGATAAACATTCCCCTTAATCTCGCCTTACAAGCTGCCCATTGAATGTCGTAGGGAATATCTGTTAAGTCTAGATCATGTTCCATTTCCTGAATTATATCAGAACATTGTTTACATATATCTTTATTTAAGAGTAAATTGTTGTTTAGCGTCCAATTGTTTTTGTTAATATTATTTTTATCATTATGAGTAATGTTTAGTTTTAGTATAATTTTTGAGTGATCCAAAAAAAATCTGGGTTCAATATAAAAATCCAATATAAATTTTGAAAGAAAATTAGAGACCAGAAAAAAATCCAATCTAGACCAAGAACGATAACATTTTGAGTGATATGTATAAATTTCTTTCTTATTTGAGATTTTTATGCAATGTAGTGGGTCAATTAAATTATGTTCCAGAATTAAATCTTCGAGGGACAGAGATGCTTGATAATTATAAGAAGTGGAACAACTACAGCGATCAATTTCTGGGTTTATGACTGCATTCCAATCCCCTCCTACTATAATATAATGGTCCTTATAAGACGTGAGTATATTATATATTTTTAAGATAAAAAAATGTTGTTGACTACAAGGCCCATATAAATTTAAAACCAAAAGTGGTTTATCAAGATTATGAATAGTAGCTGTAAAAAGGCACCATCTACCCTCACTGTCGTATTTCTCATCAATTATATTCCCAATAAATTTATGTTTAATAATTATGGCCACTCCCCTAGAATTAGAAGAATCCCCTGAAGCTACTATCTTCTTGATCCATTTTTTATTCTTTTCCATGTCCCAAAGATCACGAGGAATATGTGTCTCTTGAATAAAACAAATATTGGCTTGTGATTTAAATATCAAATGAAATAATAAGGATTTTTTGGCTTTGTTTTGAATTCCTCTAACATTCCAGGACTCAACTATTATGTCGTTTGTCATAAGTGCAATAAATACTCGATATTAAATTAATGAAAATATAGTTTATTAACCTGAATAAAATAGAACTAATACCCAAAAGAAAAACAGTATCCCTATTCTGGTCTTGTTTAGATAATATCTCACCAATAAATATACCCACAGAGAAATAATAATTATGAAATTATACACTTCCTTCTTTCTAACCCTAGTGCCTACCCACCATTCCCGTATTACAGAAGGAAGATCAAGGAGAAAAAGAATACAATTAGAATTTTTGGTTACCAAGAACTTCAATATTGTACAATAAACTTTACTTAGAGCCCTTAAAAGGACTAAAACCCAAACACTAAAACTAAACCTATTTACAGATCTGTCTAAACTCAAGACATCCAACATATTCAATCCCTATACAGTTGTAACCACCGGCTCCTATAATTCAGAAAAAACTAAAATGTAAATGCTTTTCCTCATCATTCTCATGTGTACATTTTGGCTTATATAAGAAGGTGATTTGCAATTTGTCATATGAATTGTAATGGTTGTTAAACCCTAAGAATGCATTACCGGAGTGCACCTAGAATAAATGACTAAAATATTTATGTACATCCAAATATCTAACTAAACTGAAAAAACATGTTTAGAACTATAATAAATTAAACTAGGACTAATAATTATTAGTTTAAAAGATAAAGGAAAACCTGACCTCAAATCAAAATAATGTGCCATTTTGTAAGCCTAAATAAGTTAAATCGAAAATATACCAACCAAAAAAAGATTATATTCATGACAAAACTTTCTTTTGCCAGAAGTTAACATCCAATGACCCGATAAGCCACTATAAATAAAAGCCTATTACTAAGCAAAGACCAATAGCATATGCATACTCCATCATAAGTGTCATTTATGTACAACATCTCTGCAATCAAACCATTGTTAAGATTGCAAGTCTATAAAAACCAACCTAGATTCCCTCTACCAGAAATCCAGCATAAATATACTTAACTCGATGCTTAAATTTCGATAAAAGGAAATAATAGACCTTAAAAAATCATAATAAGACACAAGATCAAACAACAGAAGTGATCTGATATGAAAGTTCTACCGTAAATCACTAGGGTTAATACCACACAGTATAAATGACCAGGATATCAGCCATAACAAATGCAACATCTGTCAAGCCATTCAAAGGAGATTCCTGACCAACTTAGCCAGCATTAGAGGTGTAAAAAACTATCCCTATCCATGTCGCCGGAAAAATAAATTCCTAAGTACATGTAAAATGAGAGACTACAGAAGTAACAAGCAACACTATTTCCGAATAAAACATTAACCATCAGAGTCCATAAAAAAAAACTGTATGTATTTTGCCCCAAATTTGGGCAGCCATCTATAAATCAGGTACTCACTGTTGTCATTTAACTTGCAGTCTCATACTTGACATCATAAACGTAAAATTAATTTTCCGGTTAGCTTTTACTAGATACCATTGCAGAAAAAATCACCATCTAAAAATACATCCGCATGCCAATGCATATGATTATTAGTTCAAAAAGCAGAACATTTGCCATTAAAACACCTTAACTAAAACTTAAATATAAGGGCTTGACATTAAAGCTGAAAGGTATACTAAACTGATAAAAGTCATACATAACTAAATAAACATTGAGAAACCATCGTGATATGGAATGAATACATAAATAACTTTTTGAACTGAGGTATTAGTGTGAACACATATCTTGAGACATATCACTCATTTGCATAAAATAACAGACACATCGGTCCCCTTGTAAAGAAGAGACAGCCCCTTTATAACACACTTATGTTATTTGTCCCGTGCCCCATGTAGATCAAATATTCTAGAGAATTTCATTTAGAAAACTTTAACTGGAGAGAACCATACCTTTTATGTGCAATAAGGATACATCCGTCTTAGCGACGGTATCCATGAAGCTTCTTAAAGGCATACAATAAGGGTGTAGCAACCAGCAATCCCGTTTAGCTTGCTATAACATGTTAAATATAAAATAAACCTGTAAACACCAGCAAGTCTTCACCTGAGCATCAGGACACAGCGCAAAAAATACCTTAAACTGTAAAGCGCTGAGTTTAAGATTACCAGATGTTTGTATGCGCTCAGATTGCATACACATGCGATGACGTCACTCTGAAGCTCCGTAGATTCCACAGAAAGAGCGTGGGTATGTCGGAGAGTCCGTTGCTGCGAAAGTAAGCAAACTGACACTTTTTGAAGTCTCGAGAAGTGAAAAGCTTCCCTCCAAAATGACATAAGTAGTAATATCAGCAATACCAGTATATTTGCATAGTGTCTTATATGCTGTTACAACGGAACACAATGTCAGCAACTGAATATATGAGAATGTTATAATATTAAACTAATGATGGCTGTCAATGACAATAAAAGGAACTTAAGCATACTATAATAACTGCTTAATTAACTGTTTATATAAAGACATACATCAATCAATTAAGTATTTAAATAACTTTTTCTTTAGAGACAAAATAAATTAGTTGAAAAAACATTAGACCATTTAAAGTTTGATAAAGAATGCAGTACTAAGACACAGATTCAGGAAGCCTCTTGAATATTTTTAAAAATATTTATTTTGCTTCTTTGGGATCTGTAAGGGTAAATCTTCTGTCATTATAAGTAAAAGACATGGTATTCGGATAACTCATTCGAAACCTTATCCCTCTTTTAATAAGATCTGCACAATAAGGTGAAAGCTTTTGCCTTTTCATTTTTATTTGTGGAGGAAGATCCTGTGAAAATGACAGTCTATGGTTTTTCCAGACAAACTGTTTTTTGGTTTTAGCTGCTTCTTAAATCTGAAAAGTATCTTGAAAATTCAGTAACTTAGTATATATGATCCGAGGAGAGGTAGAATCCTGACTGGCACACAATGCTCTATGTGCTCTCTCTATAATTACAGTTTTTGAAGTTGCCTCACAGTTTAATAATGCCTCAAAAATCTGTTTTGTCACAGATAACAAGTTCTGATTTTCATAGGATTCTGGCAGACCTCTAATAATTACGTTATTTCTACGGCTTCTAGCTTCTAAGTCCAGCAATTTAGCCTGAATTTCTGTAATAATCTTATCTTTAGCTTTAATTTCTCTTTCCACTGAGTCAGCTCTTATCTCTAAAGCAGTATTTTTACTTTCAATAATATCCATTCTTTCACTTATTTGCTTTAGAGTCCTACCAAAGTCAGTAAATTGTTCAGAGAAATTTTGTATAGCATTTTGAATTGGTTGTAATACTAATTTTAGTTCATCTAAATTAAAATTTGAGTCATTTGCTTCTTTATTACTTACTTTAGTACTTTCAGAAGGTTGTTTAGTGGTTCTTAGTCTTTTTGAACTGGTATCCTTCTCAGGTGAGAGCATTGAAGAGAATTTGGCCTTTGTTGCCTGTGTCTCCATGGAGTCAGATTTAGCAGCCATGCCCAGAGTGGAGGTGTGAAGTCAGGATAGAAGATTCTGGGAGGAGACTTTAAGCTGGATGTATCCAATACAGCTGAAGCCACAAAAACTGTTCTGAGATAAAATAATTCCAAAGCTGAGAATTCCAAAGAAGAAAATAATCCAGATACGTAGAAAAACTCTTAGAGAAGTATTTTCTATAAAAAACTGAGGAAAAATATCACTCCGGAGTTGTAAAAAAATTGGATATTAAATAACTGTGAGGAGCTCAGTGAATAGGGACTAAACTAGTCGGCAGCCATCTTGGAATCCCTCGCCATGGGAAAATCTAGCAGAGGAAAAAACAAATAAGCCATGAAAAAGAAATAAATGATGTAATAAAGTAGAATGTCAAGATTATTATTATTATTATTATTATTATTATTATTATTATTATTATTATTATTTTGTGGAGACTAGAAATAAATTACCAATGAAAAGAAACATGCCATATAAACAGAGAAGTGAAGAATATTATTGTGGGGAAGAAGAAACTACAGAAAATTTTAGTTTTTTTGAAGATTATGTAAAGAAACTTTCTTTGGACATATAAAATAAATGGTTAAGATAATTAGAAGTTATGTACTCACCATAACTTTCCATCTGAGTAGGTAGTTCATTTGTCTGCAACCTGTGGGTTACGGATCCGATATCGGATCCGAGCCGGCAACTTGTTTCAAGCTAATGGATCCGAGCTCCTAGCCCCTCCCTTCACCCATAATCCCCTGCTAAACCTCCATGACCTCAGATCGAGTTTGCCTCTCCATATATATCCAAGAAAGGATATCTAAAAAAAACTAATAGATCCAAGAAGGTCAGGGGGAAAGGGGGGGGATGGTTGCAGACAAATGAACTACCTACTCAGATGGAATGTTATGGTGAGTACATAACTTCTAAATCTGAAGTAGGAATGTTCATTTGTCTGAAACCTGTGGGACAGAGTCCCCAGCTACCTGCACCCTGGGTGGCCATCATGGAAGGATATTATGAAGCACCGCAGAGCCAAAGGATGCTCTCCCTCTAGAAAGCAGGTCTAGCTTGTAGTGGTTGATAAAGGTATGAGATGAAGCCCAAGTGGCTGCAGAACAAATATCATCCAAAGGAACTCTAGACTTGAAAGCCGCAGAAGTAGAAATGGAGCGAGTGGAATGAGCACGAACTCCTTCTGGTGCGGGTCTACCCGAGGCTTGATAAGCTAGCAGGATACATTGGGAAATCCAGCGAGATAAAGATATTTTAGAGATAGCTTTCCCTAAGTTAAATTTGGCAAAGGAAATGAACAGCTGGTTGGATTGTCTATGGCCAGCCATCCTATGGGTATAAAAACGAAGCTGCCTATGAACATCCAATGAGTGCAGCTTGTATTTACCCTTATTTTGATATTTAGGGAAGAAAACTGGTAAATTTATGGATTGGTTTATGTTGGTTTCTGATGCTATCTTGGGAAGAAAGGAGGGATTGATCCTGAGGTACACTCTATCAGGGTGAAAAATCAGGTATGGAGGTTTTATAGAAAGAGCCTGAAGTTCCGACACTCTTTTTGCTGAAGTAATGGCTACAAGGAATGCCGTTTTCCATGACAAGAATTTGAGGTCCACTGAAGCAGCGGGTTCAAAGGGTGGAGCAGTCAAGGCTTGAAGAACTAAAGTAAGATCCCATGGGGGTACGGCTTCTTTTACAGGAGGTCTAAGTAAAAAGGTACCCTTGAGAAAGGTTTTACACAATTTGGCTGACATCAAGGGTCCTGTATCATGTCCCACATGATAATGAGAAATGGCTGCCAATTGCACTTTGACAGTTGAACAACTAGCACCTTCTTGAAAGAGTTCAGTTAGGAAGTCTAAAATGGATGGAAGAGGAGCCATAAAGGGATCTAGCTCTCGGCGCTCTGCCCAGATGGAAAAACGTTTCCATTTGCTGTGATATACCTTCCTGGTAGAGGGCTTATGTGCTGCCACGAGGATGGCTTTGACTGGTGAAGAGATACCGGGAGTCCTAACTAGGAGTGGAACTGGAGCATCCAAGCTGTCAGTTTCAGATTGTCCAGGTTTGGAGTTGGCAAGTCCAATGGATGGGAGATGAGACCCGGGATGGGATCTAGAATCCAAGGGTGATTCACAAGGTGAGACCACAGGTAAGGGAACCAAATTTGTCGAGGCCAGAATGGGGCAATGAGAATCATTTTGCTCCCCATCCACGAGGCTTTCTGTAAGAGTTGTATCATCATTGGAAGAGGAGGATAGGCATAGAGTAGACCGGGTGGCCAAGCATGCAACAGAGCGTCTCTTGGAGATTCCCCTGGTGGGGGGATTAGAATGAAGAAATTGTCGCATTTGGCATTTGATGGAGATGCAAAAAGATTCAGCAGGTTGCCCCCATGTTGCGAATATCTGCTTTGCTACTAGAGGATTGAGAGACCACTCATAGGGGGTAAGAAAGGTGCGGCTGAGCTTGTCTGCTAGGATGTTGGTCCTCCCCAGAATGTGCTTTGCAATCAGAATGTGGTTGGTGGAGATCGCCCATTCCCATACTCTCATGGCTTCGCGGCAAAGAGGATAAGATCTGGTTCCCCCCTGTTTGTTGATATACCAGACCACTGACATGTTGTCCGAGTGAATTGCAATCGTTCCTGCGGGGAGGAAGCTCTGAAGTGCTTGCAACGCTAACAGCACCGCTCTCATTTCCAGAACGTTGATATGCAGGGAGGTCTCTGTATCGTTCCATGTGCCTTGGACTGTCCTGCCTGAGTAATGCCCCCCCCACCCACGGCGGGAAGCATCCGTGGTCACCATGGCGATGGGGGGAGAGGTGCAGAAGGGACGGCCCATATGGAAGTTTGATGCTTGGAGCCACCATAGTAACGCCCTTCTGCAAGCCTTGCTGATAGCAATGGGATGGTGGAGAGGGAGGGATAGGAAGGACCATTGCACTAACAAAGTCCATTGCAGGACTCACATGTTCAAACGGGCGCATGGAAGGAGTGTAATCGCTGCTGCCATGGAGCCTAGTGCCCTCAGGATCAATTTCACTGGTGAAGCCTCTGAATGAAGGCTAGCCCGCACATGAAGTTGAAGATTTCTGATTCTCTCCACAGTTAGGAAGGCTCGCAAATCTCTGGGGTTTATTCTGGCACCTATAAATTCTATGATCTGTGTTGGAGCCAGTAGGGATTTGCCGACATTGATAGTAATGCCTAGTTGTGGGGCTAGATGGAGAAAGAAGTCTCTGGCTGAGCAAAGTAGATGCCTTGTTGGTGCGGTCAGGAGCCAGTCGTCCAGGTACGGGAAGACCTGAATTCCCTGGAGTCTCAGGTGAGCCGCAATCACTGCTAACACTTTGGTGAACACCCGGGGGGCTGTGGTGAGGCCAAAGGGAAGGACCCTGAACTGGTAGTGACTGCCTCCTAGCCAGAAGCAAAGGAACCTCCTGGATCATTTGTCCATTAAGATGTGGTAATACGCATCCTTGAGGTCTATAGAGCACATCCAGTCGTTTTCCCTCAGAAGGGGGAGGATAGATTGAAGAGTGACAATTCGGAATTTTTCCTTGGTTACTGACAGGTTCAAGCGGGAAAGGTCTAGGATGGGTCTCAGATCCCCCGTCTTTTTTCGCACCAAAAAGAACCTGGAGTAGAACCCTAATCCGAGCTGGTCTTGGGGGACGGGCTGGATGGCTCTTTTTCTTAGCAGCTGCTGTATTTCTGCAGCTGCGGCCTCCCTGTGATCGGGTGGTACATCGGGGAGGTTCTTGGATTGGGGGACATGGAGAATTGGTATTTTGTACCCTCTGGATATGATGCGAAGCACCCAGCGGTCTGTTGTGATGGGCTCCCATGCAGCTAGATGCTTCGAAAAATGCCCCCCGACTGCCTCCAGAGTGGAGCAGCTGGGCAACCCCTCAGGGCTGCTGCGCGGGCCGTTCAGAGAAAGGTTCTCTGGACCCAAAATTTCTCTGAGCCCCTCTGCCCCTAGGGGGATGTCCTCCCTGTCCACCTCTGCCACGGTAGGACTGGTTGTCCGGAGCTGGTTGGGAATGTTGTGATTTTCGGAACCACATCTTCTTCTGACCCTTTTGGTTCCTTGAAAAGGACTGCTGGGGAGCAGAGAAGCGGACTCCGATGGCAGACAACATCTTCCCGTCCTTCTCACTCTGGACAAGCGTCTCGCGAACTGTTTTGCCAAAAAGGGCAGAACCATCAAAGGGGGCATTCGCGAAGGACGCTTTAAAGGGCTCCGTAAAGTCACAATGACGGAGCCAGGCCTGACGTCTCATGACTAGGCCTGCTCCGCTGGCCCTAGCGGCTCCCTCTGTGGCGTGGGACAATAGCCGCCTAGAGGTGTTAGAAATAGATCTCAGAGTGGCCATTCGGGTGGAGTACAATTGTTTATCCTCCTCCGACATGGACTCAGGGGGGGGGGGTGCAGCATATTCTTTGATAAGATCCCGTTGCATCCTGATGACATGTGCCATATAGTTCAGAGACCTTACTGAGAAGGTCGCTGAACTAAAGACTCGCTTCCCTAAGCGATCCATCAAACGGGACTCTTTGCTCGGTGGATGGACTGAGGGACTCTCCTGAGCCAATTCCCTCTTTGTGGCTGCCGCCGTCAACATGGCATCTACAGGGGGGCCCTTACTCCAATGAGACCGGTCTGAGGGGGGGCTAAGAATCCTATCTGATCGTTTGGGTATTGGCTCCACGGTGTCCGGATCCTTCCATGCCCTGGTGGTAATAAGGTCCACCAGGGGATCGGCTGGAGGGGACACCCAGGAGGTAGACGGGCCTGCCTGGAATGCCTCCAGAAACACGGACACGTCAGAGGAAGACTTGGGGGCAGACCACCCACCTCTGATTCTTAGCATCTCCATGATGTCTCCAAAGGAGACATCCTCAGGGGGTGATCTTGGGGAGCCTTCCCCTTCCTCCAAGTCCGTGTCCTCGGTTAAGGACTCAGGGGAGTCCACGTGCCTCCTTTTGCACTTATGCTTGCGGGAGCTTCCTCGGGGGAACTGTCCGAGGAGGCCTCGCCAGCAACATCTTGTTCCAATGGAACTATCTGTGACATCGAAGCAGGCTGTCCCTTTGGCTGGGTGATGGAAGCCTGGCCCAGCAGAGAGGGAGTGCAGGGAGGAGTCGATGCAAGTACCGGGGGTCCGGATGCTCTCAACAGAGCCCTCTCCACAACATCGAATGCCGAGGGAGAGCCACTCTCCAATGGATCCGAAAGTCGGCTCCCACTCGGATCCGATGAAGGGATCGGAGCCGGCGCCGAGACTGTTGGATCCAAGGGACCAGTGTGCTCCGACCTGGATGGAGCCGAAGGCACACTGAATCCTCCGGATCTGAAGCTCGGACCACAGCTCCGAGAGGTCGGATCCGACAGACTCGAGGGTAGGGTCAGATCCGAAGTACCAAGTACTGTTGGCACCGACCCACCTCCGGCTCCAAGGCTGCTTGGCTCCGAGCGCTCCGAACCCGGGTAGCGGGTCAGAGAAGGAGCAATTGGGTGGAAAAAAAGGTGTCGAGCTCCCCCCCTGAGGGGGGGGGGAGGCAAGAGCACTCCCATCTGCATCATCCGGTCCAAGTCTGCATCAGATAAACTGAATGTAGATCTCGAAGAGGCCACCGAGGCAGGCTCAGAATGCCGCCTTGATGACCTTGATGAAGATCGGGTCTCCTCCTCCTCGGGCCCCGGGGAGAAAGAAGGGGATCGGAGCCGAGGAGGAGGAGACCTAGAAGCAATGGAGGGAGAAGCCCGCTTAGCTGGCTGGGCCGAAACGGAGGTCTCGGCCCGCCGCTTGTGGTGCTTCTTCCTCCATTTCTCCCTCCTGGCCTCCCTGTCCTCCGACACTTTAGCGGGAGTTTGAGTCCCACTCGGAGGCAGGGGGGCAGGAGTGGCAACCATCACAGGCTGTGATGGAGCCACAGGAGTAGCAGAAATAGCGGAGGCCGAAGCTGAATCCGGGGGTAGAAGTCCCGCCAGGACCAGCTTCGACCTCCGTTCTTTCAGTGCCCTGGGGTTGAACGCTGCACAGATAGTACAGCCCGAGGTGAGGTGTTCAACCCCAAGGCACCGAACGCACCGAGTGTGGCCATCAGCCGGGGAGAGCTTATGGCCACACTCGGTACATTTAGAAAATATGGCTTTTGGGGCCTCAGCCATTCCCTTTTTTTTTTTTTTTAACTAAAAAAGAAGAAAACAACTACACACACACACAGGCCCCAAAAGACACACAACAAACACTCACACACTAGCGACCAGCGAAGGGAGGGTATTAATAAAAAATTAAGGAACC